>NW_028324182.1:16137500-16321046 GCF_054372755.1 Phalangium opilio
CGGACTTGAATGTAATTTATTGATCAAATTCCTATCAGTTCCGTGAATAATACACATTATAATACATCTAATGGATTTAACTTAAATAATACCGGCTTTGAAATATTTCGCTCGCAGCTAACGTACCTGTTAGAATTAAATATAACCTTCATTATCTATCTTTTATATAAAATATACTTGAAATATAATATACTGTCAAAAATAAATTTAGGAAGTACAAATATTTTTCGAAACGTTTTGTCTGTTAGAAATCTTTTCCTAAAAACCTTTAACACCGATAAGGGATAAATAGCGATACAACAAAATGCGTATTAGAGTAGGAGCAAAGAAACCAGACAAAGAAATACAGCCCAGAACCCAAAAATCGAACTCTCTCCCTAACCCTATTCTTCCAATATCCTCGGCTTCCAGCTCTGGCAGCTAGCTAGCTCTCTCGGAAAAAGATATTTTCTTTTTTTTTCAGTAAAGTTTCGATTACAAGGTTTTTATCGCGAAAGGTATAGGAGAACGATACGTATCCCACACCCCCAATCCTTACTTCTTCTTTTTTTCTCAATGCACATCCCTTTTAGTTTCCAAAGAAAAAGTGCTGATTTTGGAAAGGTTTTCGATATCGACGCGAAATCGATGCTAGATCGTGGGGCTCCGGACCACGCGCGACACAACGGAAAGAGAGAGTGTGGAAGAAAGGTTGGAAAATCGAAAATGTCATTCCGAACGTCCTGAGAAATGGCTTCTTTTCCATCTTTCCAAATCTTTCTTTTCCTTTTTTGCCTCCGTCCACGTTAGCAAGCTGAATACGATTGGAAGATTCTCGGTCCTATTTTTCACAGTTTGAACGAAGCTAGCCAACAAGACACCAAAAACCAATCAGATATTTACTTCAGCACTCTCGTAAGCCTAAATTGCATTTAGACTCGTCTTTCTAAACAGATCTATGGACTATTTTAAATACTTAACTCGAATTCCTCACGATCGACTCAATTCTCGCCACCTAAATGGACGAATGATCTCTGAACTTCAAGTCTTCCCCTCTCTTATTTCGAATCTCAATGCTATATCGTTTTAAAAAGCGGGACGCATCCTCTAGAAAAACGGTTATTCCAATTCTCTAGGATCTTTAAAATTTAAATGCGATAGAAAACGTTCGCGAGTATGGGAAAAATGGAGTACATCCCCGTGGTCTTTCTTTTTCTTCTTCTTGGTAATCAAGTTTTGGTTTCTGAACGCTGCTGGACTTTTTAGAAAGTAAAGCGAAATGTCTAACGGCAACCGCGGGACCAAATTATTCAACTTAAAAAAAGAAAATACTTTCATCTTAAAATCCCAAAGTGAAAATGTCCGAGAGAGAGAAGAAATTTGAATAAAACATTAACTGACGAAGACGGTTTTTTATAAGATGCGAATTTGAGAGAATAATATTTGAAATTGAAGCTCTATATATCCTTGAGCTTTTTCATTTCCTTTTTGTAATGTAGATCTATACTTTTGATTTCCCCTTTTTTATTTTATGTTAATGACGAATGACTGTATCATTCTTCTTTTTATTTAAATTTAAAAAGATTTTAAATTTATTTTCAAAAGAAAGAAAATAATATAGGATAAACAAGTCGAATTGGTTTCCAGTGTAAAGTTAGACTTATTCTTTATGCAAATTTATTCTAATGTCCTTCGGATATGTCTCGAACGTTATAGCGCTCGCGGAGACGACGGGCCACGATCAATATTTGATCGAGTTTTGAAATGTCAACTCTCGGTCCGGGTTTCGACTTTGTACAGCGCGGATAAGACTACGGTTATACTTTGAGACAACAAAGTTAACATAAGGCGAAAATTTTATTTTTTAGTTAGAGTTTTAACACTTTGTTTCGGAACAGCTTGTGAAAGATGTAGATAAAAATTATCGATTACAGAAGTGAGAGCGAATAGAACTCGGTTCCCTCAGTGCCCATTTCAAAACCGGTACCGGACGTGCAGTTAGTTCCGCACAAGCGCAATGAGCGCAACAGAGAGAAGTTTGTTTAATACATACCTCCCCCCTTATTTCCTTCTAAAAGGATCACGTGACGTACTGCTCCTCCATTTAGCGCCAAGATGAGTGCGCGAGACTATACTGGGACTCTCCTTTGTGTACTTCCTCCATACGTATTGCTTAACCTCTTTAAACTTTAAGCACCCATTTTAAATTTCCTCGAAATCAAACGCTGATTCTTATAATTGGCTTTATTCCAAACTATAAATCCATAAACCTAAATTTTAGGTGTTAATGTCACTAAGCCTTTGCTAAAAGAGGGTGGTCCCCGAGAATCCAGACTTAGACGGGTTTGCCAACCTCTTAAATCCGTTTTCCCCCTAGCTTAGAATCTCAAAGATACGCCGGAGTTCGACTAGAAAGATAGAACCAAACCGAGCCCAGTGTGTACGCTGGAAACTAGCGGAATTTCTAATCCTAATATCCCTGTAAATGAGAAATTTTAATACGCAATTAAAGAGGGGGGAAGGAAGAAGGAGGAAGTGTTTTGACCTGGGCGTTCTAGTCCTCGAGTATAATTACGTGGAAACCTAAATTCCATTATGAACCGCCCCCTCTTTTCCCCATCCTTATTCGGTTTAGTCACTATCTAGTCGTAATTATATTGCGGCCCTAGAGCTCAATCCAATTTATTCTTATATTCGATTATCGATATTCAACTTGTTTTGGAAAATCTCAAATACAGGGTGTTCCATGAAGGCTGGTAGCGAAGAACAGTGGAATGGTTCTGTATAAAATTAATTTTGAGTCCAAAATGTAATTACCATGACCGATTTTGCCACAAGGGCTGCCCACAAGTTATAATTCGACTGTTTTACCCATGACCCCCTGAGTTAAATTAGCGCTACCCTTACCTTTGTAACACCCTGTATAAAAGAGAAGAGAGACTTATTGGCTTATTAAAACTTCTGATTTCTGTATTCTAAACAGATTTCTTTCCAATTCTTGTTTTGGGAAAAGTGACAAAGGAAGAATGGTTAATTCGGTAAAGGAATTAATCTGGGGATTATTTTTCTCATTAGGCTTAGCTTTAATTGGAATGTGCTCCCGTCTCTTAAAGACAAATGAATTTAATAGGGGAATGTTCACGTTTTGTCGATTCAGATTGGGACAATCTTCAGCTTGCAGAAGGGAAATGAAAATGCTATACCCACTTCCAATTTATTCATTCCTTCTAAGAAAAGATGGAGTCCTTTTTAATTTTGATGAAGGTGCATTATTATTAATTAAATTTTCACGGGGAAATATTGTAAATTCATGATTCCTAGAATTTAAGGAGAAGGAATAGATACACCTTAACGGTTTCCATGTTTTTTTTTCTTTCGAATTTTAGTCAGAAAAAAAGCGATAAACGAGGATTTAAGAATCGCTAGCTTTTGTATATATATTTCTTCAAAGGATTTTGAATCTTTCAGTGAATTTCTCGCCCCCCCCCCCCACTTTTTCAAAGTTTACATATATGTAAGTGTAAAGAAGGGATGTGGTAAATTTCTCTCCGATTTTTTAGAATTTCTAATATCCTCATCGTTATCCATAGTTTATGGCTTTTAGCAT
The DNA here is from genome assembly GCF_054372755.1 of Phalangium opilio. Lineage (NCBI taxonomy): Eukaryota > Metazoa > Arthropoda > Arachnida > Opiliones > Phalangiidae > Phalangium > Phalangium opilio. The sequence continues at coordinate 16,141,087 of NW_028324182.1, forward strand.
TTTTCAAAGTACACGTGCTGCAGATGGCTTTAAGTATAGAGTACCTCATTTTATGTTCAATAAATAAAGTCGATGAAATGAACGCGAGAAGGGAAAAGTTTGTAAATTAGGAAGGAAAGTTTCCTTATCTTAAATATAAATATATAACAAAAATTCATTATTTCTAAGGAATGCTAATACTTGGTCTAGCTCTTCGTAATTTATGTATATAGACATTTGTGGCTGGAGAGATGAAAAGAGAAGGGCATAATAATTGGGAAACAGGGCAATGATGATGTCACGAGATCAATTTGTCTTTTTGTCTTTTCTTTTCATCGTTTCTAACAAGGAATTTGGTAATAACCAACGAAAACGTCCATCCTTCCTCAACCTCTTCTGTGTCGAGTCTCCCTTGGCAATTTTCTTTCGGTAACTTTAGAAATGGGAAAAGGATGCTCGCCAAGGAAGGCATTCCAGTAAGTCATCGCATGCACCATCCTTCCCCGGAAAAATTAGAATAAATGAAGTACAATGAGTTCTTCTAGCTCCCTCTCTTTCAACCTTCAGAGTTTTTCGCCTCAGTTCTCCGCTTTTTTTTCTCTATTCGCTGTAAGGAAGAGTTACTGTTGTACTTTGGATGCGGGTCGGAGAGCCGTGCCCCAGTTTTTCCGTGCAGGCGGAACAACGAACTTGAATCGAGTTGCTGAATTAGTTTCTGGTTCGACTAACTGTCTTTTGGCGGAATCCTAACGAAGGATTAGTTCCTTTTAGTCTGTCCGAATTTCGGCTAATTTAGACATCCCGCCTTCTTTTTTGCACGGCCAACTCCGTCGAGCTGCGAAATAAAAAAAGTCAGCTATTCGAATTAGCGTTCTGGTACTTTTCTTTTGGATCTTTTTCTCTCCATCTTCTTCATTCGCTCGGAAGAACTCGACATTCTTGTCTCTCTTCCTTGGGCTTATTCCAGGATGGGCAATTGCTTCCCATCAATGAGCGTAAAAAGAGAGGATGTAGCTGAAGAAGAAGAAAAAAATAGGGAGGGGAGAATTTTGTCTTTAGTCTAACACTATACGACGAGCCGCTGTTCCGATGTGATGTTAAGATGCTTTTATTCCGTTTCATCCGTCTAGCTCTTGGTCTTCCCCTACTGCAGAATGTTTCCGATTTAGGGGCGTATGAGTACAGTGTCTTCTTTGAGGGGGGAGTGACATGGCGTGTGCTGCCGCTAATTCCTTACAACTGCTTCTTGATTGCTTCGTCTTAAAGGGTTCAATGTTAATAGCCATTTAGTGTCTTTCTCGTCATTCTCTTGGATTACCCTATTCGTGCAAAGTACATCAAAACTTTTCCTACCAGACTTTTCCCCTTTAGTTATTTGGTTTGATGGTTATGTCTCGCTAATTGAACAATCGCGTGTTATTGAACGTTGAACCAAATTTGGTATTGTATAGAATTTGACGTATATAATTTCAATTGAGATAAAAATTCTCATATAATCGGATAGTTTCCTCTCCATATATCTTGAGTCATTTTGCAACTGTTCATATTTTAACTTCGTTAAAATCTATCACAATCTTGACTCTACTTGTAATTAGGTTATTTTAATTTAAATAACGGATTTAATATCAAATATCAAAGGGTATATCTCTGCAGGTTGGAGATTTTTATCTCTTACATTTAATTAGTAGCGTGATATAAGACCTTTCATGAAAGGATCCAACTCCAAGAATCAAAAGTGTTCCAAAGACATTTTCCATATCAATTTTGCGAAATTAAACAGTAAATTTTCATTCTAAGCGACAAATATTGTAGAATTCTGGTAAAATCTGAATAGACTAGATGGAAACGTAAAGGGAACGGTTAGTTTCTGGATGTAATAACTAGTCTTTCCCCTTTGATAAACGAAGACCGGGGATTATATTCCCAAAATAGCCTGAAAGAGTATTCCATAATAAAGCCCCCCTGCAGTTCCTATTTCCCGCACCATCTTTCTCCTCTTAAAACTAATAAGACTAATACTAGGGAGTGCGGCTCTTCTCAAAACTATATCCTTCCTTTCCCATTATTTCGCTTACGTCTCACTCCGAGGCTTAAGTTTGCTCAATCGTTTTCGAAATGGTTTGTAATTGTTGGTGCGGCTATAAAAACCCGAGTAATTTTGGCCCCTTTCTATACTGCAGCGTATAGTCTGTTAGCGCTTTAATATGACCAACCATTAAACTAATTTGCACTCGTAACGAATGCGTTTCCGCACCCATTCCCGGGAGCTAAGGAACTATACAAATATCTTCTCTTATCCTGACGTAATATTTAATTCCGAATAAGCGAAACCCTTTATGGTGGTATAATACTTGTAGCGCTCGGTTGAATCCCAAAAAGCCGTAAACTCACGAACTGCCTATATACGGTCCTTGTCCAATACCTTCCTTAATAGCAGTTAGGGTTTTTATTTTCGCCTACCTTAAGCCTTGCTCTAGAAATAAATGAACTTCGTATTAAATATTTAAGCATATTTTTTTTCGTTGCTCTCGTAAAACTGAGGGGATTTCAGTTTTGGCATGGGGAAATATTAGAAACTCCGAGCCATTTCCAAGTGGCGAACTCGGAATAGGTGTCTCTAGCGTGTCGTAATTCCCACTTCCTTCGTTCTACCACCATATTAAGAATAATGTCTCTTTCTCGCAAGAATGGTTCTAGAGAATCGTTAGTTTTACGAACTGTTCCGCATCAGTTCTTGTAGATGCTTCGAACTCGATAGTGACTTCAGGCGCGCCTTAACTTAATTAACAGATGCTATTCTCTAAGTGTTTTTACCCGCATTATTTATAAGATTGAGTACAGTCTTCTTACCTCTTACACCGACCAATGGAATACCGTACCTACCTGCATTAGTATAAATCTTCATTCATTCGCTAGAAAAGATAAATAATATTGATATTTTACTCTTTTTCAAAGTTACCCTGGACAGTTTTAAATAAACAAAAATTATTTGAATATATTTCGTGGCTTTCTAAACTATCCAGGCATATTTTTATCCCCCCCCATTTCATATTCTTAAGATTTGGTCAATATTTTATGTAAATACAAACCTGGAGCTCAAGAAAACTACTTCCTAGATAAATGAGAAGCCGCGGGGTAAGACGGGATTGAAAATGGAATGGAGAGATTCTTTACCCTATATTTCTCTACCTTCATTTTTGGTCCATTTAATTGCCTTCGCGAGCCATCGTCTAAGAAGAAATATTAGAAATTCTGTCCTTTTTGGATCATATGTCTCGTTGAATGAAGCCGTACCCGCTACCTCCTTTAAAATATCGGCAAATATTATCTTTTCATTTCTCAAACCAAATACGACAGTAGATAACGTACACGTAAGTCGAGCTACGTATCTCTTGAAACCCTCAAATCTTCGGATGCACCGTGGTCGTGGAAACCCAACGGGTGGTTCCCGATAATTTCGGTCTCTTTTCCGGAAATAAACGCCCCGCTATCGTTTCCTCTTTTTCGTATCCAGAGGGGGATTTTCACGCACCGTCTTATATTTGCCGGATCATATCGATATCGACCCGATTTCCAGGGGGTCGTATCATGAATGTATTCAATTCATCCACATTTCTAATTAAGAATTCACCCTTGATAAATTCAGTATTATTTGGCAAAGGCAATAAATTCCACGTCCTTTAAAATCCATTTCCTCTTCCATTCTGAAGGAGCAGAATTTTCCACGAATATATAGGTAAAGGATAACAGCCAATTTCGTGCGTACGTGTTTAATTCCATAAATTCAAATTAAAATATCCCCTTGATTTGTAAGGAAAAGGGCGTGTTTGGTTTTGGAAATTGAATATGAGTTTATTGATAGGTAGAGAAAGCAGGTCAAACGTAAGATTTCATTACCTCCTGCTCATACGTATTCATCGCCTCTTTGCAAAATATCTTTTGAAAAAGATATGTATAAAAAAGTTTTCATTTCATTCTCTTAATTTCCCAAGGCGGTTTAGGGAGTATACAATATTAATAAAATCAACTTCAAAAAAAATATTTTTTTAATCCATAAATTTCAATATCAATGAAAAGATATATACGGTAATTGAATTTGAATACCATGAACCTTTATTATTATATATCGGAGAACTATCAGAGAATCACTTATGAAATGATAAAGAATGCCATTATAAAATAGTTTATTTTCTATTTACGAATCTAAAACTACAACTGGTTTTAACGCCAATTTCTTAAGATCAGAAAGGAAAAACTTCAAATTGTTTTTTTTAACTTTGTCAAAATTAATTAAGATCCGCAAAAATTCCTCGAGTTGACATGACGTAAGTTGACAACTATTTCCTTAGGTTCTTTTCTACTCGATATTTTTTGCTTAAAATTAATTTTAATATTTTCACATCAACCCATAACCCTAGTGTCAAGACTGTTAAGAGTGACTATGTGTCATTAGGTATATACCAAGACTAGGAAAAAAAAAATCTTTTTCTCTTCCCGAAATGGTTAGGCCTAGAGGGTAAGAATCTCTTGTCAAATTTGATCTTGGAGCGACGCAAAGTCCCCTGAAAGTCTCGCTCTGCTCTTCCTTAAATCTAATAAGGGAGCTAGCTAGCTAGCTGGCTGGCTTTCGTGGGAATGTCTATAGAACTTGTTATTAGGCTATTCAATAAGATGTCGCGTGTGGAAAGATCTTCTTTGCTTATCTATGCTCTTTCGCGTATACCGCTGACGTTTGAACTACTCATATTTTTTATGATAATTTTTAATGAAATTTGCCTAGTACACATTACATATTTGCTTTATATTTCAATTTCAGTTAGACCTTGGAAGGTTTTTCAAAGACCTGTCCTTAATTCGATTATAAACTGAAGTATTTTGATTTCAAAGTTTTAGACAGTTTTGAGTAATTCTAAAGAGGACCAGCAAAGAAGTTAGCTATAGGAATACTTCCCCTAACGTGTCTACCTTTAGATTTATAGCAAAATTACTTAACGCATTTCGACTGTTTGTCAAGGAAAGGGTTAATTTTGATGTCACCTCTCATGCAAGTTCCACGTGTATGATAAGATGGATGCCCATTGGAGCATTCGAATCGTCTTTCTGTAAATATTGGAAAGCTGGTTCCCTAACGCTCCAGTTGCCGTACGTATCAACATAATTAGAGGTAATCCCGGCCGGGGACGGTTCGGGCTGAAGAGTATAGTAATAACGGGGGTTATTCCTGGTAATTAGAGGGTCTAGTGAGTACCGACTTCGCATGGCCGACTTCGCGAAAAGGATTTTCAATTTAGTAATGTTCGCCACCCGCTAAGTAAGATATAAACCCTAAACTAATTATCGTTACATTTGGTAACCTTCGCTCGAATAATCGTATAATCAAAGAGAAAGCTTCCACCATCAGGGTTGCTCGATAAATTATGTTCTATAACCGTCTCGACTGCCTCGCCACGCACCCAATGTTGTTTTTCCTGCTCTAATTCCTATAGTTTCAGTTTATTTCCGAAATCCTAAAATAATCGAATTTCCTAGACAGAATCTAAATGAATGCTCGAATCTTAACAGACGTAGACCGGCAAATTTCTTCTGTATATTGAACTGCAATAAGTTCAACGTTCTACTCCTCGACGAGCGGGACTTAGATTCGGGAAAATAATCTGAGCATTTTCATTTCGTGGAATATATTTTTTAAGAACGTCTCAAGATGAGTCGCGGGGAAGATGATCTTCTTTCCAAATTCTAGAATTTATATCTCTTTTCGGAAGTAAATCATTTGACAAAAAAATGAGTTGAGAGTGTATACTAGTAGAATAACGCTGTTCGTCATGTTCTGGTATAACTGACTTTGACGCTGGTCGTACTTCAACCGACACGTTGGACAGATTTATATCTTCAATGGCTCCCCTCGAATCTAAATCTACTCGAGTTCCTTCTCCTCTACGCCTTCAGCTCAACCTTTTCTTATTTTTACGTGTCGAAGCGAACCCAAGATGGGTAAGTTCTTTTCTAGATGGAAACTGTAAAGCCATTTCTACTTCCTCTTCAGACATCCTCATCCTTTATAAGATGTGATCTTCCCCGTAAAAAATGGAAACGTTATAGTTCTTGAACGAGGTAGTCTCTCAATCCTGCGCAAGGGGAAAAGAAAGAAAAGCTTTTTTCCAAACCAGATTTAAATAACTACCATTTTGGCTGGTGGAGTTGAATCTAACTCGGCCTTTGTGGCCCATGAATCATTTGAGCCAAGGCTTAACGTATAAACTTAAACATATCGTTACCATATTCTAGAACCATTATATTGCTTAGACGGTTGGTATGGCAGCGGCAACTTCAGGATTAGAGTTATCTCGTCTCCTAGGTTTCCTGGAAAGCCGGCTAAACCCTGTAATGGTTACCTTGTAAATCAAAGCCGTTTCCGTCGACCGTTTGTTTGGAAACTACACTGTAACACTGAATTCCGTCCCGTATCCAAACCATTATGACAATGCGAGAGGAAAACCAAAGGGAGTAACAAAGTCTTTCGAGCCAACGCGAAAGGGATGATGGGAAATGGCTCATTCGTTTCCGCTTCCTGTCCTCCCAGATCGTCCGACATAAAGGAAAAATGGCCACGAGCTATCGAAGAAGGTTTGTCCCAAGGAGTTGGACATTTATCCTCTAAACGTAAAACCCTCGAACCAGAAGTAAACAAAAATGGAGAATTTGGAGAAAAAAGTGTCCGACTCCATAGCGACGGGAAACTTTGGCGACATTAAAAAAGAAAACTAAGCTCTTGGCGCGCTAGGGTGGTAACTTCGAGGTCACTGCTATGTTCTTTCCTAAAGAATGGAAGTAGGCGCGAGGTCAGGTTAAAAGGGGAGATTTATACGTGGTGACCATTTATTTCAAGAATCGTTTCTCTCGAATCTCCGCGGAGCTCATTACCTCTATTGCCAAATCCTCTTAAAGCCGGCTGCCTTTGTCTCTCTCTCTCTTTCTTCAGCAGTTCTAGCAGCCTTCCTTGGAAGTTAGAACACCATTCGTCTCACCTCCCTGCTCTTTTTTTTACTTTGTTTTTCAAGTAAAATCCATTCCTTCAGTCTCCCATCCTTATTCTCACTATTTTTGTTCATTCTCCCCTGGTTCTTTTGGTGATCGACTTTAATCGTTTTTATAAAAAAAAAAATCGTTTCAGTTGATTGTGTCCACAATCCATTCGCTTCCTCTATAGCGTATAGCGTTTGCTCACTTTTTATGGGGAAAATTGTAAAGCTTTAACTATTAGTTAAATTATATTAGTACGTGTATGTAGAAACTTTATTTTAACGATATTTGTTAATAAATAATTAAACCGAGTGATTGAAATTAAAAAAAAAATTAATGTAGGATGAAATCTCATAATCTGTACTGAAACTTTCTTACCAAAATTTTGTATGGACGCATCTTAAATTTCTTTTTTGTTCTCTTGTTCATGATGAAAGCCTTAGAAATATTTGAAAGATGAGTATACGAGTAGGCGGAAGTTGTTTATATCAGAAATATTTTTTGGTTCCGTGTTTTTAGTAAGCCTAGCTATCTGTACAACAAAAGTTGTTCCCGGGATATATATTTTTTCTATTGAATTTCTTATTTGGCTGGGTTTTTTCTTTCTTCCGTTCCTATCTTGGGGCGGGCGGGTACCGCTAAAAGGCTCATTAGGTTTTGCCCCTTGTTTCGTTCACTCTTGCCCGCGTCTACCCGTTTTTTCCTTGGCAGTCTCCCCCCCCCGGATCGTTGATTGAAAGGCGTAACATAAAGAGGGTTGACCGGCTATTGCGAGAGACTCCGAGTATTTCGTTAAGATTCGAGATGGACCCGAAAAATACGCGAGCAGAAAAAAAGGGTGGGATAGATACGAGTTAGAGCTAGGGGAGCGAGAGAGCCAGCGAGGATGGGTGCAAACGTAAAAATAGCTCTTCCGGATCCTCCTTTTCTCCGTTTTAGCGGAAATCAATAGACGAAAAACGAGGAGAAAACATGAAAGTAATCGGCAAAGCTCTTGGCTCCTATTCTCCACGCCGTTATATGTTTCGAATAAAGTTTTTTTTTATTTATTTCTCTCTCTTCTTCCCTCACTTTTGGGGGTTCCTTTATCTACCTCGCTCTTTTCAAAAATCACAGTGGAGTGCTTTTAAACTGGTATAGATGTTCTTGCTTCTTTTGGCTTTTTAAAAGTATTAAGAACAAGTTGGGTAACTCGGGTATATAGATTTTTTATCGTCGTGGTTTAGGCCTAGAGCTTTTGAAAAAAAAAATATACCAAGTTTATCTACCTCTGAACAAGCTCTGGCCAAGAAATCATCAGTAATTTCGTAAGAATTACTATAAAAGAGATAGCGAATGAAAACCACTCCCTGTATGCTGATTTCCACCCAATCATCAGAGTTCAACGGGTGTAACATTTCTATAGGCACTCTAAATTTTGGCTTTTGAAGCCAGTTACAACTTATCCTTACCATCTTTGAAGTTACCCTTTTAAATTTCCAAGGGTCTCGTTTTCAAAAGATGGTGAGACGAGTCTTAACTGATGCTTTCCTGATATCTTTATTCTTAAAAAAAACATTCTCGTGTTTGCAATGGGAATTTAATGTTTACGAAGGCGAACGTTATAAATCCCGTGACTGACGCATGGCGTAAACCATCCTTATTATACACCACGAAACTTCGGGCATTCCGCTCTTCTTTCAAAAAAGGAGGAAGAGGTATAAAAAGCGAGTTACCTCGTATTTCCTATATTGGAATAAAGGAATGAGGGAAGCCCAAGAGCGAGCGAGGGATGGAAGATAGAGATGGCGGCGCACGGAAAAATCTAATCGACCTCGCGGGTGTTTTACTGGAGGAATAGGAAAAATTCGCATTAGGGATTTCGTTTTTAGTGCTAAAGTACCCGGGTAAAATTCCGCGCCCTTTTTTTAACACCCCAAACGAATAAAAGAGACACCGGGGGCTTTTATCCTTATTACGCTACGCCATAGACGCCATTCTCCATAGGAGCCACCCCGAGAATTAAAGATATCGGAAGAAGGATTCAAGAGAAAAGAATTTAAGCTAGCCACCGGTATTATCTACAAGCTTTACTATCTCTATCCCGTATGGAAGCCAGGGAAACACGAAGAACCTATACCTCTCTGATCTTGACAATGAAAAAGGCTCTTTGGGAATTTTTGTTTTAAGCCTTTACTTATCTTTAAGAGTCGTCCAACTTTGCCAAAATCAGACTCGATACGAAGTTTATTTATATAAACAGAAGTCAAGTCACGTTGCGCCAGTAAACACGCGGCCATATACTTTCCAAACCAATTCAGCGAAGTCCCGCGAGTTTCCAGTATTGTAATTTACATACAGAAATTTAAGTGAATTTTGTTACGTTAGAATTGAAATTGTTGAGAGGAACGAAACTGATTACCCTTATCGCTCGAACGACTTTAACAAAAATTGAAACCACTTGGGATGAAATAGGAAGTCGATCTCGTAGAGTTAGATAAACCAAGGCCTAACGCGTTCGTGTTAGTTTTACGAACGGCGAGCTTTTATTCAACCGTTCTTTGAAGGGAGACCCATACACCATATTGGTTCTTTGGAAAGAGAAGGAAGTGAAAGGGGGTTGTTTGTTAGACGTCTAAAGAGGCTGTTTCCTCTCTACTCTCTCACTCGACCCAGATGTTGTTTAGATCCTTCCCCTCGCGTTTGGCGTTCCCCATCTTCTTATATAAGTCCGGTAATGACTTCTTTTCGACTGACCAATCTACTTGGATGAGTGAAAGTGATCGAGCGCCGATGGTTCCGTTTCCTCCGTGGTGAAAGGCCAGTAAGCTTCATGGAGGAGACCGCGTTTCTATACAGTTATAGCCAGATAACGTCCACGCTGCTAAATTCAATAAAGTACAAGGCTGGATGATGCGCCTTAGATATCGATGTCGATGTCTTCCTGCACTTTTCAGTTAATTCGCCGGACTAAGATGGACAAAGAAAATCTAGAAGTATATAAGCCAGAAGAAGAAGAATGGGAAGAAAAAATCCCTGTCAACCATTTCCTCCTTTTTTCTAACGCAGTTATCCATTCTCCCCTCCCACTAGATCTACGAAGTTCATTTACCAAGGTTCAAATAAGAAATAGTTCAATCGTCCCACCCAAAACCGTATGTAATTGTTTCTCAGTACGCGCGTATTTGCTAACTAAATAACTTGGTTATAGCACCTTGTCCAAAACTGGACGCTTACTAAGCCATACGAGTTACTTCAACCAGTGGTCTTCCGATGTACTTAGATAAGACATTGAGTGCAAAAGATAGGTCGAAGTAGTCATTTTATTCCAGGGCCAATCTTTTTCCGAGTACCGATATTATTCTTGGATTGCTTGAAAAGTTCTCGGTTGTTATGGTATGGTCTTTTGTCGAGGCGATTGGGTCGTTCGCGTCGACACTCGTCGTGTATTCGTTCCACTTGGCGTACTGTCTAAGCGCTAGTCGTCGAGGTATATACCGGCCCTTAGTAACGCGGACTTTCAGGAGTGAGCGGAGATTTGGGTTCTCGGTTTAAAAAGCTTCTTGCAAATTTTTCACGTATAAAGTTTCCTTAGGCGTACCTTTGACCATAGTGTCAGCTAACGGGAGTTTACGGGATTAAATGAAAACTCTTAAAAATGGTGGACACTCGCTCATCGCCTTTACTCGTAAACCATATATATTTCCTGTACCGAACCTTTTTACCTTGTTACCTTGTAATATGTTTAGTGATAAAGTAGGGTCTGTTAGACTTTGGCTTTAGTGTCTGGTGAGAAGAGCGGAAAAGAAGTAGTAAACTTCACTTTTGGTATTAGTCTAGACAAGATAGATTTCTTTGGCCGGTCTTATCATTTGGGAGGCGCCATACTTTTTCGTAGTATGAGGGATATCTTTTGGCGCAAAGAAGAGATTACGAACTTTTTCCTACTCACTGCAGTTCGCGTTTGGAGGTACGGCACGAAAGGGGAGGTAAATTGATTAGTTAGAGTACTTCAGTTCAAGTGATTGGACCGAAGTCGTCGGGACTGTAGTTTAAAGGATTTATCTAGCACCAAAGTTTTTTACTTTTCTTTCGAAGTTCAAATTGTATTTTCTTCGATGTATCCAGTTACTTGCGGATTTTCCAAACTTTTATTTCGCTTAACCTTTTTTCAAATTGATTTAGGCATTATCTACCGGCTCTATCGAATTGATATTTTCAACACCATAAAGGGTTCCTAACCAAATTGATTAGCCTTGTTTTAATTTTGAGTATTTCACTCTTTAAACGTATTAGAATGTATATTACATATCCCTCCGCGTTTCTTTCAAACTCAGTGGAAAATCAAGCTGCTGTCTAAGTTTGACTGTAGGTCAGTTTTAATAGCTTTCAAAGCAAATATAACTGTTTTCTTTCGCTGTACTTCAAGCCCCAAAAAAACTTATATTCCTTGAAATGCCCCATATCATTTATTTCGAAAGACCGTTACGTATGTATGTTATAACTCGAAAACATATTGCTCGAATTTCATTCCGTCACAACGTAAAACGTATATGCAACCAGTGCGCTCGCTGCCTTGTAATAGAAACAAAATAAGACTTTTCTCTGAAATGGATTTCTTTTTTTATCCCTAGAAAATTTTTAAAAACAAACTTTTGTTTTCAATGTGAAAATACCTGAGAAAATTCTGATCCCCTTTCCTAGTAACGTTATATCATGAATTTATAAATTACCACATGAATACTGGGGGTCTTATTTTATTAGACCGTACCGACTCAATTATTTAAAATTTTGTGTGAAAATTGGTACATTCGCCACGTAGGCCTAACATTTGTTTCGCGAAATTGGAATTCCGAACTGGAATGTCTAGAGTAGGCCTTGAAACAATACAAAAGCCTGTGGTCTCTGTTATCGTTGCCTTCCTGATTCAGACTCGAAAATACTAAAGACGTTTTAGTGAAGAAAATAAAAAGTGGAGTAACTGAGTAGAGTTATAAATCTTACCGTCTTTCCTAAAGACAAATCACCCGAGAGATCGAAAAAGGGGTGAGCCAAAAAAAAAGAAGAGAAAAGTAGATTTCGTTTTAGGCCAAACGATCGCTTGTCACTGAGCGAGAAACGTTTCACCCAATTCGCCGATTGTTTTTGAATTTGTAAGATTTTATGGATGGGGAAAGAAAACAGATTTTTATTCGAACAAACTGCGCTTAACAAAGCGGAAGTGCTGTCACACGCAGGCCACGAGTGCCATTGACAGTGTATTTACTAAAACAGTAAATGCCATACTTCATCTTATTGGACTTAAGAGTATCGCGGTATTATTGCGAATTTATTTGTGCATTTATTTTCAAAGATAATTGTTGTTTTTATCGATTCTCTTAAGTCGAAATTATTAACTTGACAAGAAATAGATTAAGCTGACGTGTAAGCCATTAGAGAATTGTTATTGACATTTCTCTCCACGACTTGTATTTTTCCTAGGCGCAATTCTGGACGCGGGGGACAACGAAGAGGAATTGGCTTTACGATCGGCCATCGAGAGCGTCAACAACGACACCTCCATTTCGAATAACACGCGCATCGTAGCTCATATCGTCAAAATTAAAGGAGACGATAGCTTCCGAGCGGCCAAGTTAGGTAAGGGACTATATAATCTCTTTGATCCACTCACCATCTTTCTGGATTGTATAAATAATAATACTAAAGAGTATCTCTCTATCTATCTCTGTTTATCTAGTTTGTACTCTGTTGGAGAAAGGCGTGTCGGCCATATTCGGGCCCACTTATCCGTCCACGAGTGTCCTTGTTCAGACGACGTGCAAAGTTATTCAAGTCCCTCATATAGATCTGAACTGGAGCATGCGCGCTACCAAGACCAATTTAACGGTCAATCTATACCCTCATCCCGGTATTCTAAGTAAAGCTATAGCCGATTTAGTCACGTCGCAAAATTGGAAGAGCTTCACCATCATTTACGAGGAAAACGAGGGTAATTATCCATATCTCTATTTCATTTCAAAATTCTTTCACCCCTAATATCCATTTCAAATCACTCAATGGTAACTCTTGGGGTTTTATGGTATAGCTTGTGGGGCTCATCTTGCTTATAAAGTGGTTCAGCCCTTTTTTGTTACGAGACCTATCTCTCTCGTTTTGTTATTGTAATTACTTACAAATCCCTCGTGATGGGATAGAGAAAGCTACTTAAGTTTGTTTACCTATTTTCCGTTGGGTTACTTCCCTGAGGCCTAGATCCTTGGCCAGGCAACTTCACCTTCCTTTTTATATCTATATCCCAAAATAAATTAATTCCCAGAGGCATTCTGCTTTTGTTTTGAGCCCTACATAAGCTCACGCTAAAATTGCTACGCTGCCCATAGCTACTTAAGTCAGGTTTCGATCACACTCCTTTTTGATTAAAGTACACCTGGAATCTTGAAGGAGGGAAGTTTATACTGGAGTAGCATAGTCTAACACGAGAGGGCCCTTCCCACGCATGGCCTTAAATTTTAGGTTGGGCATGCAACTCCAGTAACAAACTGCCCACCTCCATCCAAGCTGTAATGACCTCGTTCAAATACTAGTTTGATTTTATAAGAATGTACGCGGTCGAGTCGATATATTCTTAAACCAAGCCACGTACCTTCTATTATGTGAAAAATCTCTTTAACCTAATGAACGCGCGAAGATAAACAATTACCGAAGGGAAAGGAGACAGACTATCTGGAATGGCAATTAGTTTTCATTCTTTACTTCCTATAGGCTAGGTCTAATGCAAATGAGAATTTAATTTTAAGGGAATAAAGGTTAAAAAACATTCTTGAGGAACGAAACTGCGTCCGGTTTAAAAAGTGGTTAATGCCTCGGAACCGGCGGCTCGCGTGACGGCTTCCTTTAGCCTATGGGCTAATGACCACCACCGCTTCTTCTTCTTCCGGGCACCACCATGAAATGAATATATAACGAAAGAAGAAGCCCTCGGCGAAAGAATCCTTTCCGTTCTATTGTAAAGAGAGATACAGAGACGTCACCCTTTATTCGGGGCTATTTTGTTGCATGATTATGGCGGGAAAATGGTTTCCAACACGTCACGCTTTAAGCCTAATGAATGCTAGACCAATTTTGACTTAAGCAATCACTGGCAAGGCGCCATTTTTGGCAAACTTTGTTGCGAAATTAATGAAATTATAGTCTTGATTGTGATTGTACTTCAAGATAAAGGTGTTTTCGGAATATAGCATCATCTTTAATTTCAAGATGACATCCAGATAACAAAGTTTCCGATGATGTTAATGAATTAAAGAATATTTTAGCCTATGGGGTGAAGGCGTTTGAAGAGGAATGAATAGTAGGGACATTTCCCCTTCATACGGGGGGGGGGTTACCATCGTATATTTTAAAACCCTCTTATTTCTTCTTAATGGTCTTAAAATATGTCTTCGGGCTCGTTTCTCCCCCTCCCAAACTCTTAAACTGGTGCGTATTTTTTTCTTCTTCCAAATATCATACTCCTTAACGGGCACTCTTTAATGTGTCCCCATCAGAATTTACTACCTCGTGACGTTAACGGTTCCACACGGCGTGTCTTGTAATACGTTGGTCAGGGTACAAACATCACCGGACCCCCCTACGTCTGGTAATGGCGAAATCAATATATTTCTGGCCCTGCGCAGCCTTGTTATCTTTCGTTTCCAAAGTGCAATAACCTCTTAACCTAGTTCAAACTGAGGCTGCAAGAGAGTATAGGTCATTTTACAACAGGGTGGGGGAGTTGAAGATTCGCGCCAAATATCTCGTAAAAAAATTCATTTTAAAATTACCTCGACGGACCTAGAATCTTTAATTTTTTCTCTACCTCTCTCGTTGCGCTTTTTTAATGTGTAAAAAATATTTTATGGGTAAAAAAGGCGGGAAAATTATGAAAGTTTGGTTAACACGTGATCCTGACTAGCTCATGCAGGCCTATTTTTTTCTCTAGGGTTATAGAGTACTCACCAGGGAGTTATTAGCGAAAAAGTAAATGAGACCAAAAAAAATTTGAGGCTTAGGTTTGAATATTTATGGAGGACGAAAAGTTACCCTTTTATTACGGTAGTTCAGACTGGAATATTTTTAACGCGAGTTCTAAATTACTTTCCGCAATTACAGCTATCTAGCTGGAGTTCTTTGAGATTTGGAAAGCGCGGAATTGTATGAATTTACCTAATTTTTGTCACCAAATCTTAAATGGTGTGATTGTGAAATGTTATCTGGCGAAAATAAGGTTCAATGGTACGAAATTAATTTTGCAATCCTCGTAGGAGACAAATTAGTTTCATCCCAACATTGTAGCAGTTCCTTGTGTCACTTTTATAGTTTTCGGGTATTATTTACACGGGAATGGTAAGAAAATCGGTTTTGATAAGGGGGAAAAAAATCCAATTACCATGGGATTGTTCGTCGAAGCCTTCTTTGATCGGCTTAACAACGTAAGCCTGGTATAGAAATAACTCCTGAAAAACACTTTGTGATGTCGTAGCTCGGTTTATTTTGGTACACGGGGAATGTCAACTATAGGTCTAGACTTTGAACCAGTATTATTTTTGTATTTTACTATATTTTTTTCGGTTTTTAAACCTGGAATTTTTGATATCATTCGCAGCTCTTATTCGCCTTCAAGAACTTTTGAAAATTCAAAACATCAAAGAGGTGAAAATAGCGTTGCGACAGTGGCGCAAAAACACCGAATATAAGAAGTTGTTGAAAGATGTCGGTAAAACGGGGGAAACCAACATTATCCTGGACATTCCTACCGAGAAAGTGCCAGAAGTTCTGCGAGAGGTAAACTTAAAAAATGTTCTTAAATTCTCTTATAAACTCGTTTATTTTCCCGAAAAAAAGTAAAAAAAGAAAAATAAACCCCAAAAATATGACTGAAACTTGGGACATTGCGAGAGAATAAAAAAAATATGAAAATAACTCTCGTATATCATAACTTTGCTTAATGTAGCGTGGGGAACACCGAGGAATTATTTAAATATTTCCATGAATATTGAATTTATACCTATTTATTCTTATTAAGACTAGGATTAGCTTTATAACTGAAAACTTTAATAATGTATTCCTGTTAAAAATGAATTAATTGGTATTCCTGCATGGTTATTCATGGGTTCTTGGTTTCGCGGAGGTTCTCCGAAACTCCGTTCATAATGGAGATATTCTTTGAATGGGAGTCCAACAAGCCGTAGAAAGCGAGGGACCTTATCCTTTTGCAATTTTTCGAGGAATATTAAATTCCAGTTATTTTGCGAGTAGAGAATGCCTGGTTTCCTCTCTCAATTTGCTTTCAATTATCTTAACCTTTGACCCACGCCAAGTATTCTACCGTAACGCTCTGCTAACCCAAACAACATCGCACTTAGTTTTATTTCTGAGAAAACTCATTTTCTCGCGAATTAACTCGGCTCTCTTTCTCGGTTTTAATTTAGTGGAGAATTTTAAAACCTCGTGTTTATTTACACCCATACGTGTTTAGGTCGGCTTATATACTTAAAATTTAGAATTTTCGAGTTGATTTAAACCCCTTATGCAAATTTTTAAAACTAATGCCTTGAATTTAAGAGGAGCTAAAGTTATTTAGGGTAGGCCATATAGTTTTTTAAAAAATATTTCTTTTGATGTCCACGAATATCGTATGTTACGCTGCAATAGAGATTTATCTCTAGGCCTAGTCTTTAAAAATTCAAAAACTAACTTTAAGTCTCTGTGAATACATTAATGTCTAACACCCACTCTGGTTAGATGAGGGGAAAAAACCGGGGTATTATCGCTTGAAAGAGTAAAGAAAATAGAATTCCGATAAATGTAAGGGTATAGTCTTGAATAAATCAAAATTTTTAAAAATGACACCCTGATATTATAAGAGTAATCAATCTGGTGCAAAATAGCTTGGATGAAAAGCAGAAAAACCTCAGTCTTTTATTCCTTCTTCGTTCATATACCCACAGTATTTAATATCCTTATCATACCATTGTCTCTGTAAAAGGGTGGCCTCTCGCAGCAGCCTTATGTCTTACGAAAAATACCATACAGTAGAATGGGTGTAAAAAATTTAGAACTCTTAAAAGCAACCAGGATTTCAGGGGTGATATTCTTTATTTCTTTCAACCCCAAACCCCAGAATTTGGAGATGAGGGGGATGGGGACGTTCTTTTTTCTCTTTTCTTTCAATCATTCTTAGGGTAAAGAGCCCCCTTAAGTTAAAGATGATAAGGTGGATGAGATGAGCTACAGCAGCTCGGGATAATTTATCATTCTCTTGGCTTTAATAGACTGCGCCGCGTGAGGAGAAATGGAAATCTAGATACTTACCCCCCCCCGCCTCCCCAAGTACTCATTTACAACCTTGGAATACCCTAAACTTCAAGGTTTCATACCAGAAATTTACCTTTACCAACAATACATCTTGTTGAATATGGGCTGCCTAGGCTTAACTGTCGAAAAGTTTTCTCATATAACCGAAATATTTTTTTTTATTTTCGTTCTCCAGGCACAGAGCGTCGGCATGATGACGGAATACCATAACTACTTAGTGACATCCCTGGTACGTACCTTTATGTACCCGGCGTCAATATCAGTTCAAATCTAGACTAGTATTCGAGCCATAAAGACCCTTCTACCTCTATGGTTGTAGTGTCAAGCTTACATTGTTAACGGTACTAAAGAGTCATGCTGGAATAGGCCTCCATTATCATCGAATATATAGGCGCGCGGATGTGCACGAGGGATGAAAACCGCCTATGGGTGACTTTACGATCTGTTGGGTCATTTTTTTTATTATCCATCCTCATCTTGGTCTTCTTTTTTATCCCTGTCTCGCTTCTAAATCCATTGACGGTAATCTAAAAGTCATTTAGGCCGTTTTTTCAAGCGAGAGAGAAAATGAGGGGAGGAGTTTATATCGCATTCGTGTTACTAGGATGAATAAGGTGTATGCTGTGGGACTCGCGTCTTTAAATGGATCACTGCACGCGTACTCTCCAACCTCCCTCCCTTACTTCAATTCATCGTGACACCATGAACTGAATGACTTGGAAAAAACAGAAAGAGAAGGGTCTAAGGGTGATGTAAAAAGGGCATCAGGCGAATGAACCCTCGCGATCTTTACATCTTCTTTCTTTTACGTACGACTTTGATCTAAAAATTCTTTGTACTTATGTTCTTTCCGTTCTTCTGGATTGGGTTCGACCATATCAGGATTTACACACGTTGAACTTGCAAGAGTTTCAACAGGGTAGGACCAACATTTCGGGGTTTCGGTTGGTCAAAAAAGATATCCCACTCTTCTCCGATAAAGCCCGAAGTTGGGTTTCGGGTGACGAGAGAAACCACGGATCCCGTTCCAACCAGAAACGCCCCATTAAGGTAAGTCAACGGAAAACGTACGTCCCGAGACGTTTTTGGAATAACAGCGTACCCGAATCGTTAACTATCTTTTCAGACCTCAATAGCCGTTCTCTACGACGCGGTTACCACATTCGCGGAAGCCATTAGAAACATGGGCAGAGAACATACAATCCAAAGCAAGCAACTGAGTTGCGATAACGTCACCATTTGGCCATACGGCATATCTTTAGTCAGTCACATTAAAAATGTAAGTAGCCCTTTTCTCTCTCTCTCTCTCTCTCTCTCTCTCTCTCTCTCTCTCTCTCTCTCTCTCTCTCTTATTGAGAACCAAGTATACTAGATCTCAATTTTCCTAAAAGTCCCCAGAAGCCCCATTGCGGAGAAAGGAAAACCAAGTATAGATATCTCAGGCAGACGCTATCCATCTAAGGTCCTAAATAGAATAACAGCAAAAAGATGTAGTTTGGCAATAGAGAATAGGCTTTTGTATCTCCTTAGATTACTATATAAGAGTGGCTCGTTCACGAAGAGAAACGCGGATAGAGAAGAAATTCTATCTCTTTTTTACGATTATTAAGAATCGAATGGAAGAATGGACGCGATCCATCTTGAGCGGGTTGGCCGAGCAAAATGATTGGCTCAAGGGTCTTTCGTGCCACCCTTTTCTCCATCTTTCCGCTTTCTTTTCTTCTTCTTCTTCCATCCACTCTAATAGAGTGACAATATAAAAGAACCAACCATTTCTTTGAAGGAATGGGGAATGATTACTTTTCCGCTTACGGAGACACGAATCTTATATACCCAGTTAGGCCTAACTCGTATTTATACCTAAAACCAGAAATACGTTCTCCGAGAACTCATTAATGAAATACTTGGGAGAAAAACGGTGAAACTGGGTATAAAATTCTAGTGTCTTCGTTCAACGTACCGGTATGTTATTTAAGTTATATTTACAAGATACTAATGCCTGGACTAGCGTGGAAAGAAAATTAAGCTTTCAAAGAAATAAAATTCACCAAGGAAACTAGGAATTCCGAGCGCTGTTAGTTTAAAAGGTTTTGCGTTATTGCAGAAAAGTTTGGGAGGGGGGGGGGCAGAAAGAAACGCTGCTTTTTATTTCTTCAAATTAGTTCTCGACAATGGAAGAAAGATATGGGCATAAATGAGAAACTTAAAACCAAAGTGTTCCTCAATAAGAAAGAAAGAGAGAGTGAATTAAGGAAAAAATTCAAGCGATATACCGTTATTTGGCAATTAGGAGAAAAAGACCCTTTGAAGAGTCATTTTCTAGGTACTCTAAAATCTTCAAAAAGAGCCCTAAAAAAACCTTAATTGGCTTGAAAAGCTTTGTAAACTTTATCTTTTGTAGTTCTCTTTGTAACCCTTTTAATATTGGCCTTCAGGTTTCAAAGTAAACGAGCAAATACTTTCTTTTAGTCGACATCGTTTTGCGTTTTACGCTCTTTTTAAAATAATAGAAACTGTCTAATGTAACGCAGAAACTTCCAGAGAATTGCCAGGATTAAAAGTCCAGTTTAAGTACTTTTCAAAACCTTTTGTCTTTCTTATTTTCATTTCAGGCTAATATTAAAGGCATAACAGGTGAAGTACGATTAGACAGCGAAGGTCATCGAACGAATTTTACATTGGATTGCGTGGAACTGAAGAGAGAAGGATTGACCAAAGTGAGTCCTTTTGATCGAGCAGGCTAAAGTTTACATAACCCTTGGTTGAGTCGGTTGTTTTAAGATGTATATATTTCGAAACTGAATTGATTTGACCTCTTGGTAACAGGTTGGTACTTGGGATCCAGCAAATAGAATCAACATTACCAGGAATTACACGTCTGTCTATCAAGAGGTCATACAGTCATTGAGGAATAGAACCCTCAGAGTGACGACCATCTTGGTAAGAAATCATTGGTCCTTATTTTTTTATTAGAAGCCTGTTCTTTGAAGTAAAGTTACCAATTCTCGCTAGTTAACGCGTCTAGTTATAATTGGAACTTACTTCAAATAATTTGCTTTAAATTTATGTTTACTAACATTGTGACGTGGTGCCACGTGACCCCAAACGGATTTGTTAATGGCTTCTTTCTATTCAAACCTATTTTTACTAAGGAACATGTTTACTGGCAGATGCAAATCTCCTTTTCGGGCAGCTCGGTGGTTCGATATTTGGTGCTGGCTATTTAATCGCGAATTAATAATCTTTGATTTAAACTTTAATCATTAAATGATCAGAAAGTGACTGTCGGTTTTAACCGAGATATAAAAACTCACCTTTTCAACTCTCTCTCGTATATTTTGCGGGAACACAAGCCTAAAATTCTATAATCGTGATATGCGTAATTTTTCATAGCACAATTCAATTAAAATTTATTCAATTTTAATCTAAAAAAGACAAATCTCAATTTACAGCGTGCAAAAAAACCTAAGGCGTGATTTAAAGTTGTAAACTTTTCATGTGATGATATTTTTAATTGTTAATTCACAATCACAATATTTCGAGTCCCTACACACTGCTTGAAAATTAATTAAGGTTTTTCCATTGATTAGCTTAATCTAAAAAATTAGGAATTCTTTAGACAGTCTTTCGAAAAGAGGAGCTTAATAACAAACAAACAAACGGCACTTTTCAATATTAAAATGAAACGCTTATATAAAAAAGCATTAATTTGAGCACAATGTATGAATGTTTTTTAGGAATAAATTTTATTCCAACAGTTGATGAAAGAACGTTTTGAAAATTTTATTGCAATTATTTTTACATGAATATTTAAATATTATTAAATACAATCGGTTCCCCGGTACTTCAGTTAAAAATTTATTTGTGTAAATAAGATTTTTCCGAGTATATTTATTATTCATGGTAAAATTTCAAAATAGAGTATCCCGATGAAATTCCAACTTTTCAATTTCTTTCAGAATTTTATTATTATTTTTTTTTAATAAAAATAGTGGAGATTTTTTTCCGTAAACACGAGCGAAAAATGTCGTTCCTTATTTCGCGATAGTTGTTTAAAAATTCGCGTTGCGAAGCGAATTGCCGAACAGAGAGTACCTACCGTACCAACGTCCCAGTTTTTCTATATTTCTTTTCTGGATTTTCCCTACGTTTTCCATCTGAAATTTTTTTGTGCCCTAAAAACTGGTATTGGCGCGATAAGCGCTCCGGAGATGGAAAGGACCCAGGTGGTTCCCGCTAGATAGAGTAAAAATAGGGGTCTATACTGAGGAAAAGAGAACATTTTTTTTCGCGCCAAATAAAAAAGGTCAGCCCCTCACCAAAGTAACGGCGGAAAAGGGAGTTTTCACTGTCGTACTGGGAACCATTCTCTCCACTAAAGAGTGAGAGAGTACGTGAAAAAGAAAAAAGAATTCTTTTTCTCTGATAGACTAGACTGTTTTTTGTTAAAGAATATCGGCCCGAACAAATAGGTTTTTGTGGAACGACAATTGGAGTAGATTGACAAACGCCCCCCTTTCGCGTTAACTTTGTAATTACCTGATCAATTAAGTTCTGGTGATAAATTTTTGATTAAACTTGGGTTGTTTTCTTTTCCTCAGAACGATCCCTACATAATGTTAAAAGACAACGCGGATAAACTTACTGGCAACGACCGATTCCACGGCTACTGCGTCGACTTGATGACAGAAGTCGCTCAATTGCTGGAATTTCATTACGAATTCCGCCTCGTCCGGGACAACTCTTACGGATCCCGGAACGATAAGGGAGAATGGAACGGAATGATCCGGGAACTCATCGACAGGGTAAGTACATAAACAACTTTAATTCTTTAAATTACCCCGTCTTATTTGTCAAACCATTGAGGAAGCTAGCTACCTAGACACCATTTAATCAATATAATATATACTATAAATTATATGATTCCATCAATATTTATGCTATATAAGATCGCTGAAAGTTAATATTGGCTGGAAACAGTACCTAACCAAATAATTTCTAATTCACAAAATTTTAGCGCTAGCTTACGCTTGTAATTCTTAAGTCCGTGTCTTTAAGTTAAGTCTTAATTTGTTATATTAGCTTTTCTCTTTACGTTTTTTCTTCAAACTTTTAAAAACTTGGCACTCTAATTATTAAACTTCCCAGACTATAATAATCCGACATTTCACTAAAATCCTCTTTATACATATTAGAGACTGGCAAAAATTTTAAGAACGTGTTAAATCTATCATTCTACTTCAGTTAATCTTAGAGAAAAAAGAAAAACATTCTTTCATTACCGAGAAAACTCACTTAAAGACTTTTCCTTTCGCAAATTATCCACTTATTCTTAATACAGTCAAATATGGCGTGTCGTGTCCCGAATCCTTGAGAGACGACATATATTGGGGAAGTAAGAGAGACATCGGGGAAAAATAGTCTAGTCTTTCGTGGATTATTCCTTAAGTTCGAGTAGTCTACGTGTTGGCCATGAATCAAAAGAAATAGTGGAATATAAAACTTGGTACTGTGAGAAAAAAATCGATTTCCAGGGGCAGACTGTTCGTTATCCGAAATCGCGGAGATTACCTAGAACGTTAGTGTAGCCCTGGGATACCTCGAATAATACGAATCAATAACGTTATCCGATATATATAAAAGGTTAGAGAACCCAGAGCAACGTACGTGATGCGAGATCGGTTTCTTATCGTGTATGTATAGTTTCGTCTAGCTTTAATCTTAAGATGTTATGGTCTATCCATTCCATTACCATCGGATGTTCTTCTGAGTGCTTTCGCTAGAATACCCTGAGGGGCCAGCGACTGAACATAATCCATTGTTTGTAGGCCTACTATTTCAAAGCCCTACTCTAAAATCTGAGTGTGATTATCCCCTCAGTGAATCCTTTCATTCGCCTTTAAAATATTTATTTCAAATCTTTTCTAAATTTAATTTGATATTTGCCTATTGTATTGGGTTTCAAATATGTATGAAATTCCGCCCTATGTAATGCGTTTTAGATACGATTTGAAACGTAATTACAATTGAACCAATTTATTTAATTGGTG
The DNA here is from genome assembly GCF_054372755.1 of Phalangium opilio. NCBI lineage: Eukaryota > Metazoa > Arthropoda > Arachnida > Opiliones > Phalangiidae > Phalangium > Phalangium opilio. The sequence continues at coordinate 16,164,468 of NW_028324182.1, forward strand.
AATATTATAATTGATTCTAATCATTTTCCCGGCTGAAATATTATTAAAATTCATTCTTTCGTCTATAATTCGATTGGTTGTTGTTTAGATACGAGCAGCTCCCGCGTATAATTTTAAGATCTCAATGTATATATTGGTCATAATCTATAGCAGAGTTATAAATTTGATAAAATCTTGGCAACGGTTTATGGACGCAATTTTCGTAAACAGAATATCGTTTATAGCCTTCGTTATTTTATGGCTCGAGCATTCTTTACTTTTCGCGAGCAATAACCGTCTTCTTAGGTTTTATCCATTCCAACTTAACGGTTAAATACATAAAACTTATAGAGGCGGAATTAAGCCTAAAAATGGTTTCGCGGAAATTCTAAGAGACTGCTCTTATATTAAACGTTTCAGGCCCCTACTATCTACGACCGTTTCAACTCCTGTGACGAAAATAAATAGCCTTGTAATACGGCTGAATCGTTCTTGAAGCTTTAGCTTCTCTACCCTTAAGCCTAACCTTAACTTTAAGGGGAATAAAGCCGTAAGGGGCACCCTAGCAGCTTCATCTTTTCCCTAAGCTTATTGTCTTTTCGATTATAACGTACTCTTCGCTTCACCCATAGTCTTAATACCAGCCTCGCAGAATCCGAAACGAAGAAAGCATCCCCCTGAACGCACCAGAGAGAATCTGAGTCTTTTCATCAGCCCTGCCCTGCCTTTCTTACCTATCTTTGCAGAGCGCGCGGCAAAAGCACCGCGCAACACAACACTACATTGTCCGTATCCTTTAATGACCTTTTCCTGATAGAAAATAGGAGAGAAAGGTTAGGAGAGGATGAACTCGGGTCCTCCCATCTCCCCGAATTGATGACTCTAACCAATTCCAATACGAGAATGTCACTCTGTCCACGGTATGGCTTGTCGGAATAAGAAAATGAGATTGTTTGGGTTTGAAAATTGCACGCATGCGCGCTCAAAGTGACTCGGTGTTTTTTTCTGTTGAACATGTTTGAATTGAAATGAAATGCATTAACACGTGTGTTCTTATAAACATAGCGTGTTCTGCACGTGTTTTCTACCCCAACTATCTTGTCTTTTAACTCTAACGCTAAACTTATAACTCAAAGACAGTGTTGATACGCGGTGCATACTCGGGGTGACATTTTATGCTTTGGATATCAAGGGGGAGACTTTGGGATTGTTCCTGGTCATTGGGAGCGTGATAAACGCGTGCGGTACGAAGAGGATACTCTCCCTGGGTCTTACGCTCCCCTCCCCCCGGTATAACACCCTCTTGATTATATCCACCAACCAACGCGAACGCCTTCGCGATACATTTGTCTTTCGAAACACGGCCATGGTCGCCCCAAATCTTTAGTATATAAACGATCTCGTGTAGTGGTCGTTTTAGCGGGGTTGACTGCGTGACGCGTATGGATGCTATAGCGAGGACTTCTCTGGTTGATGGTAGACGTTCCCGAACAACGCTGGGAAGGTGGCGTAAACATTAGCTCGATTGAGTTGCCCAAAACGTCGGCTAAGATAGAAAGCAGACCTCCCTAGTCATTCGCTTGCCCCGCTGGCTTCCAAAATCCAAAATCTCTCTCGAGATTCAGGACTGTATAGTGCGTGGAACATATTTATACTTGCAAATATTTTAGGCGACTTATTCGCCCGATTTCCTCGACAAAATCTACGTTCAAGCAAATTTACGACGAATTCTCTTCTGCTTGGCCATATAAGGAACCAATGTTTCGGAAATTTACGACAGACACCTCTTCTTATAAGCCTAACTTTAGGGATATAAAAGTCCTCTATAATATAAAACTACTATACAGACTTGGTATATAGTTTCAACATTTCAGAGAAGTAACAATTGTTCATACGTATTTTTATTTCAATTGTTATTTCACAATAAACGAATTAGGATTTGCAGCTACGCTTCATATTTTTTTATGGCTAGCTTCAAAGTGAAGTGAAATAAAGCAAAATCTTGGAAATTTAATATTTGTGTTTACATTCACGGAATATTTCCTTCTCAATTTCGGTTCAACAAAATATCGAATTTAATTGCGAAACGAACAAATGTTTCGCCTGAAACATTCTTCCCCATAAAATATTATACCCTTAAAAATATACACCCCAAATCCTTCTCGTACAGTCCCAAAAGTGGAACGAGACTTTCTAACATTCACGTAAAACTCTTTTGGACGTTCTCATCTTTCATTGATCGTAACATACTTTTCTTCCCTCTCGGCGTTCGCTCGCCCATCTTAATCCGATATTTTTACACGAGTTTCCTCCTTGATATTTGCGAGAGATGTTGAGAGGGTGAGCAACGTTACGGATGGAGCAGATTCCGTCCCATATATCCCGGGAATCCGTATTCGGATAATTCAGAGTATACGTCGACTATATTCGCGAAACGTGCAATGGGGGACGAAGGGATGGAGGGAGGGAACTAGCAGATCGATGGTAATAAGGAACGAAACCTAGAGTACACTGGAACACCCTGGAACCCGTCCCTTTATATCTGCAAAGTGGCTTCGGGGATGGATTACCAAAGCAGTCGCGACGACCGAGTGAAATTGGAACTGGAATATTTCTGCGCTTGGAATCCCTTTTTCGTTTTGATGCGTAGGGAGATCGCGTTGTCCTTTTTTTCTTCTTCTTCTTCTCCCCACTTTGCTCTTTTCCTAAGCCGCTTACTTAGAACACTTTAGCCCAATTTGATGCGCAAAAAAAGCGCTACCTTTGCTTTAGTTGTCACCTTTTACGTAATATGGCAGACGGCCCAAAGACGAGAACAAAGGGCCGGGCGAACTTTCGTGAAAAAATCAGACGTTGACACTGGGCAAGACCATTAGAAACAGGACGGAAAAGGGTGAGGTTAGCAATGTAGGAACGTCTTATTCCAACTAAAAGCTCTTTGTCTTTTTTGGGGGAATTTTTATTTATTTTTTCTCCCAAGATTTCCTTTGGTCTCCGCCCGGTTGAGACAATCAAATGATTTAGATTTCACCATCATGAACAGAGCTTCCGAGTAATTAGATTTTGGTCGTTTAAGAGCGACCATTATTTTCTCTAGTGCCATGACCAGGGCTACTCTCGTTCTCACCGGGGCCATTTCTCTTCTTTTGGGTTTTTTACCGATAATCGCGATCCATGGAAGAAAAGCTTTTAGTTTATTTAATTACTGGCGCATTTAAGGTCCGCCCAAAGTGTTTTTTATCGGAAAGAAATCTTTCTATTCTTTTCCAGCCCAACTATCGCGTACTGCCGCCCAAAAAACGATTTTCTAGATGTCCTTTCTGGTTTAAGGAACAAATACCTTCAGTTCTTCAACGTGATGGAGAAACTACAATCTTCTTTCCTTTCTCTTAATACTTGTCGTTCACTCCGCTTTTCAATTTGCGAATTAAGACAATTCAAAGTTTAGATTGCCTCCCTGATTTTTCTTAATTGAAGTAGCGTATTATTGTGTTAGTAACTAAGCTCTTTCACTAACGGAATTAGGGTTAGACAGTTAATATACTTGCCTGAATTTACCGTAATTAGTTTGGACGTGTTTTGGTATAAATTCCCTATATGATTTCCCGACGCCTATAGTGACGTACTTAAGTGAAGTGTTGAAGGCTTAAAACACGTACGCCAACACTAATTTCCAATATACTTCAAGAGGTAATTGGGTTGGAGTTTCGCTTACGGACAAGAAGAATTGTAATTTATTTTCCTGCGGTATTAGAGGATAGGCTGTTAGAATTGTTTCTGACAAGGTCTTCTAATAATGGAATGTTTTAATCCAGTTAGTTAATTCCTAGAAGTTGAAGGGCCTAATTGTATTTTGTTTTCGTCTTTATCGAGTAGAAACTGAAGTGGCAGTTTTTTCTAATTTGGGTGTTTAGAGTTGTCCGTTTTTGTTTTGACAGGAAGCTGACTTGGCCCTGGCCGATCTTACGATTACGTATGTCCGAGAGGAAGCGGTCGACTTCACCATGCCCTTCATGAATCTCGGCATCAGCATTCTGTTCCGCAAGCCGAAGAAGAACGAGCCCAAGCTCTTCTCCTTCTTGGCTCCCCTTTCTCCCGAGGTGTGGGTTTACATGGCTACAGCCTACCTTGGTGTCAGTATTCTTCTCTTCATCGTTGCACGCTTCACCCCTTACGAGTGGGTCAATCCACATCCGTGCGAACCGACGCCCACGCTCTTGGAGAACCAGTTTAGCCTGCTCAACAGTTTTTGGTTCACTATCGGATCGCTCATGCAGCAAGGATGCGATATGTGTCCCAGGTATGTCATCCACCTCTCTCATTAAATACACACTTCCAAATTTATAACCATAATTACCTGGCCTCGGAGTTCATCTTAAGTCACTCCTAAAACCAGTAACACCGAGAAAAGCTATAGACACAGCCAAAATCCACCGCAAACTCGGGTATTCTGAGTAAAGTTATTTTACGCGGCCCTTATAATATAATATTACTGAAACTTTATAGAGAGCGGTTAAATATTTACCTATAAAATTACCATTACCTGAAATTGTAGCCACAGTACAGAGAACACGTTTACCCTCGAGGTTTGTTTTAATTCTATCGCGTCTTAAAATTTCCATCAAACTTCCAAGGAGAATTTCTCAAGTCCCTTTACTACATTCTTCAAAAAGGATATCCTCTTGGCAAACATCCGTAGGGCTCATGACCTCTTTCATTAAATGTCAATGCTTGAAACACGTCAGGTTACCTCAAGATTCAGTAGTGTATTTATTAGTATAAGATTATTCAGCTCCATTTCCGCTGAGTTTTATCTTTTTAAGAGCGAACATCAAAGCTTCTTTTCAAAACTTCCATCTTCAAAACACTGAACCAAATCCTACTCAATGGGGACTTTGAATTTTCATTCAGCAGAAGACTGACTATAGAAATATATATTCCTGAGAAAACTTAATACATTCATTCGTGTTAGTAACAACGCGCTGCAACAAGCTCGGAACGGAGAAGCATCTCTGGTATGGTTAACGCCTATTTCCAATAATATTATATCGGAAGTGGCATTGAGTTGACGCGACAGGCGTTATACCTTGGTTCACCTTAGATTACGTTATTTCTATCCAATGGGAGAAGGGAGTTATATCCGAGTAACGAATCTCGTTTCTCGTTTCTGGCTATTATATTTCGCCTTAACCCTGCAGGACTCTCTCTCTTTTCCTCGGATATCATTGTCTTTTTGGCGCGTTTTCACAGGGCTATATCTACTCGCGTACTATCGGGTACGTGGGGATTCTTCACTCTCATCATGATCTCATCTTACACCGCCAACTTAGCAGCTTTCTTGACGTCAGAACGCATGAAGTCGCCAATCGAGAGCGCCGAAGATTTGGCCAAACAATCTCGCATTCATTACGGATGCGTCAGATCGGGATCAACGCAGGCCTTTTTCAAGGTAATCAAATCCTTAATCATAATCTACTTTGGCTCTCCAGATAGAAATATCCCCTTATTCCACTATAGTCCTAATTAGAAGTTAATCTTATGCCTAAACCTAACTTATGCCCGTTTAAATTGCCCCATCGGTAAAGGTTGCTTCCTTGCCAGATTGTTCAAACAATATTTACTAAACCTTGGTCCAAATTAAAATCCGTTTTGGCCGTGGAAACTTCTGAGATTGGATTTTGTTTATCGTAGATAACAACAGGGTCTACATAGTAGAGCATGCTTCCTATTTTATCCAAAGATTGCTTAGTTCTTTCCCTGAAAAAGAGAGAAAAAAGAGGCCGGAAATGTCTCGAGAGAAACTTTTAAAAGATTCCTTTTTTTCTTTCTTTAAATTTCTCTTTTTTTCTTTTGTGGTGGTGCGCGTTCTCAGGAATCGAAAATTCCAACTTACAAGAGAATGTGGAGCGTAATGGAATCAGCGAGACCGACTGTTTTCGTCGATTCGAACGCCAAGGGAATAGAGAGGGTTCAGAAGGGGGACGAACAATACGCCTTCCTGATGGAATCCACCTCCATAGAATACATCACCGAAAGAAAATGTGAACTAACTCAAGTCGGAGGACTACTAGATTCGAAAGGCTATGGAATAGCAACACCTTCGGGTAAGCCTTTATATTAACCTTTGGCACGTTTTATAAAAAAAGTTTCATAAATATACTACGGAACAAAATGTTCAATTTTTTGATGAATATATATCTCGTGAGCTGAAATTTTAAAATATTTAAAAAGATTTGTCAATCTGATCGATTTTCTTAAAACCTTCTTCTCAGATAGTGCTTTTCTTAATCGTTTTGAAAACACCTTTTAATTATTAATATCGGTTTAAAAGAGACGCGATCTTTTATCCATTTATATTTAATAATCGTACACTGGTGTATTGCGGGTCGGAGTTCTACAGGGGCCCATAGGAAATACATTATTTGGTTTACCCCTTTAGGTTGGGCTTGTAGTCTTTTGGAAAAATATTTAATTGCTTCAGTATGCAGGGTGTTTCTGAAAGGTATGTCAACAATTATGGGGGGGAGGGGTGTGTTCTTCAAGTGAAAATACGCCCCCCAACCGTAATTTCGGATAGACCTATCAGAAAGACTCTGTATAAATCCTTACTTTGGAATTATTTTTCTTGGTAAAGAAAGCTATTTATTTGGACTTTTCTAATTAAGAAAAGCTTTGATTCTGTGTAATCTCATTTCCAATAAGGAAATTCGACCTTTAAAAGTCATTTTTGATTGCCTTCCTCCCCCCTCCTCTTAGTCTCAAAGGTGCTTTAACTCTCTTTTCTCTCTCTCTCTCTCTCTCTCTCTCTCAAAAGTCTTCACTTCCTTTGAAATAGAATTGTCACGATTCACGAGACCGGATATATCCTTCTATGTCTCTCTTTTACCCATTTAAATTTCCTTATCGGCAATCTCTTTTGGAACGAGGGCTCTTTGTATTAATTAGGTCTAATTTAAAATGGAACTATTTCCCCTTCTACTTGTATCGTGAACGTATTTCTTGAACCTTAAAGGTTAGCTTTATTTACTTGTACCTCAAAAAGGAATCGAATCTTAAAAAAATATATATCTTGCCCCTTATATCTAAATTAATAAAAACGTTGAATAAAAGATATATTTTAACCCCTGAAAATAGGTCAAATATTTAAATTGAACCCATTTTGTTTCCTTTGATATTCGCCACTTTCAATTAAATTTTTCAACAACCTTTGTACACCCCCTACGAATCGGTTGAGTTTTGTATAATTGAGTGTGTTTTATTTTTTTAATTGGGGGGTGTTTAGGTTCTCCGTACCGAACACCGCTCTCTAGCGCCATACTGAAACTTCAAGAAGAAGGCACTCTGCACATTCTGAAGGAGAAATGGTGGCGGATAAGGGGCGGTGGACGTTGCGCGGAAGAAGCGAATAAGAAAACAACTATTCTAGCCAGCGAACTAGGTATGGCCAATGTCGGCGGGGTCTTCGTAATTCTGCTCGCCGGTCTAGGACTGGGATGCATAATCGCCTTTTGCGAGTTTATATGGAAGTCGAAGACGACTCCCCGAGACGACAGAGTCAGCTCTATGGAGTTAACTAAACGTTACGAGTACAGCACATACTACAAGGCGGGACACGGCGCCATCAACGATGTCAACTTCATCGAGGATTCAACCGAACAACTTCGTACTAGCTAACGATTCCTCTCACCTTCGCCTCGACTATCGGGCCTTTCCATTCTTCGCTCTTTCAACGATGGTGCTCGGGTAACTTACGCCTCTTACTCTATATACTAATCACGTGTCGCGTACAACGCCAATTACTCACGCGTTTCAGAACCTCTTAAACGCCTTCCCATAATTTAGCGTGACAAAATTGGCGGTGTACCGTTATGGAGAAATTAGATTTGGCGAGCTAGACAATTTACCAGCTTGACAGCCGTCATAACTCGGCCTGTTCGGAGCCCTTTGTTGAATAGATTGACTAGGATATGTCGTCCTCTTTACCGACCGAGGACTGAGGTTGCCAATTAGGGTCGCTTGCCATATCTACTTCCTTCAATAATCCACCGTTTCATTTCCAAATAAACTAGTTGGGAAACTGGCCATACTACTTGATATTTTCTTTAAGCCTTGGTTCTGGTTAAGGTAGATTAAAATGGGCGTAAAATTATCATTTCTTTGCAAGATTTATTCAGTATTTTTAAAGATATGGCTATACTATTTCCGAACTTTGTTTAATCGGAAGTGAAATGCAGTAGGGAAATAAAATACTAATATCGGTTTCCTTGGTTACTATTTTGCCTTTGGTTGATGATGACGTGAAGAAATTTGATTTACACGAAGTGGAGGATTCGTTTATCCACGCTGTTGAGGACCATTATTACAAATTCCCAGGTTGCCTTGTCCCCTATCTCTCACTCTCTCTATTCTCTCTACGATATATCTATACTTCTCTTAAACTTCGACGCGACACAATTCGCCGCCGAGGTCGAGATCGGCGCTAACTACCGGAAACTTAAAAAAAAATAAATAAATAAAATAAAATAATTTTAACAACCGGAAGTTGACTTGTACTGATAATTTCAAACTGGCTGGCGGACTTGAAAAATCAACTGACAATCAGTATAATTGGGTAAATGTCCCAAGCTGCATGCGCGCGATCGATAAACTCGCGATGAACCTTAAATTCCGCGACGCGATCGCTTTTTATTTTAATACGAACTAAATTAATTAACGAAAACTTTAAATCGAAATTTCTCGTTAATGAGAAGTTTTTAATAAAACAAACACTCGTCTATTTCCTATAATCATTCTTCTTTTTGTGGTTGGTGCTTTTTGGCCGTATTTCTCGATAATAGTGATGTTAATCTTCAGAGTGATTATCCTTAACCTTCGTCAACCTACTACTTTTTTGTCAAACCGCCGCTCAAATTGTACTAGCGACATATCAATTTGTTAAAAATCACCCAATCTCTTAAATGTTAGAAACTAATTTGCGGCTTTGTATAGGAAAAAAATATAACAAAACATCAATTTTCATCATTTCATTTTATTTTCGTTACTAATTTAAATATAATTGGCTTATATTAATTAAAATTACGATAAAATAATTAATTCGAATCGAATCGGCATTTCGACTTCTATAACTTTTAGTACAAAACAAAATTTAAAACCAAAATTTGAAATAATTCTCGATACGTTTTTATGACCGTCAACAATAAAATTGTTATTTTTAAACAATGTAAATAATAAACCAAAAAACAACACGCGTGGTAATCTAATTAAAACCACTCGCGATAATTAAAAAAGTGATTTTGTGAACGTCAAGAAAATTGGTGAAAAAAATCAAAGGGTGCTAAAGTGGCTAAGATTTTGTTTTTCTCTAAGCGAGAGTCGTTCTAAATAAGAAGATTTCTTGGAAATGAAATTCTTTCTCGAATTTCACGTAAGATGTGCGCGATCTATTGATTTCGCAATAACAAAACGATTTCCTCGCGTACTATTTGGTGCGAAAATGGAGTCCCCCCCCCCTCCTTCCGGGTCAAAAAGTGAGTTGCAAGGATGCAATACGCAAAATGTCTTGGTAATTGCATCGAATTGAAATATTTCTGTCCCCATTTTCCGTGATGGTGCAGGCATGCAGCGAGCGCGGGAATATCGAGTATAAATTTACCCTATAACCTTTTCCCAAATCGCGAAGCGTTCATCCTCTCTATCTCTCTTCTATATAACACTAACACTCTCCAGGCTACTCCAGAGGAGCTCGGAGTAAGCCCGGGGCATTCCCTTTTAAACTCGAGGGTCGATACGAACCCGATTCGGGGTGGTGATGTCTGGACTCTGGAGTGAAAATTTGCCTAAAGTCTGGAATGTCTCCGTATTTTTCTCTCTTATATGATTTCCAAATAATTTTACTTCATTTATTTATTTATTTATTGCGTTACATGTTTTTTATTCCTAAAACACGTTTATTCGTATTGAAAACTACGTCATATTTGGAGACGGCGTGTAGAAATAATTGGGAGGAAATAAATCTTTCTCGAGGCAGAAAAACGGTGTAAAAATAATAACGTATTCGGAGGTTTTTTTCTACGCTAACGGAAGTGAGATGATTGAAGAATAACGAGAATTCGTATATAATTAATAAGTGAAATAATAAATAATAAAATTAAAATGATATATAAATATATATATATATATAAAATGATCAACTCGTGATATCTTTAACAACATATTTTGCATTTAACGGATTCTCGCTTTATTTTCTGCACACTTTTCTGACGTGTAAATCCGAAAACAATTTTAATGTGAAAACTTCAAGAAATTGAAATAAGTATGTTATTAGCAGAGAAATTCTTATCTTTTTTTTAATTACTTATTTAAATATTAATTTATGTTTAATGACAACATTAAATTAACGCGAGAAACGACGCAAAAAACATTATTGTTCTCCCGATTCAATATATGATAAATTTTAACTATAAATAAAAATAACAACGTTAAATTCTTTATCAAATTTATGCAAATTAGTCGACACAATCCCTGAATTTATCCATCCATCTTCAACGCTAGTTAAATACGACTCAATCAATTCGTGGATATTTTACTAACACTATATAAATTTTAATCTTACTTATTTTTAATCCAAAATTTTACATTTATAACCAGATGTAGTCTTCCAAAAGAGAGCAAACTTCAAGAAGAAAAAACCGCACGCAAATTTCATGCCATTTAAGAAGTCAACTTTGGTAAGTGAAAAATCAACCAGTTTTTCTAACACAAAAAATTTTGAGTTTACTATAAAATACAAATAAGTATAGAAAGAAGTAGTTCGGTTTTAAACCATTATTCATTTTCTACGTTTGAAAAAAATATGAATTATGGTAATGCCCAAATGGAATTTACCCCCTCCAAAATTACTGTAAGGGGACACGTCCTCGTGACAAAAATGCGGGCTAGTGACATAGTATACGGAACATAATTGAAAATATCGAGACCACCATAAAGAATAGAAAGTCGAAGAGTCATATATTTGAATTCTTCCTAAAGCGAAAATAAGTGACCAGAATTTTTTTACAGATCTATGAAAGTTCGTTCATTCCTCTGTACAATAAAAAAACCGAGGGGCCAGTCACTCAGCGTATGTAATCGGTGTACTAAAACGATTAAGCCTAATCTTTAAAAACCTTGCATGGCATTGACAGTGATAATTACGCGTAATCAGGAACTCAAGAGTGATTAGCCCCTCGGGTTAAAAAAAAACTATTGCTCACTACAGTTATGCCTCTCACGTAGGTACGTTCTCAGAGACCCTATCTGCCCCATTTTCAAAAACTATTTTTACCATGATTGAATTGAGAGTATTCCATATATAACTCCATCGAAAACTCAATATTTCCATGAAAATTTATCCTTCTTGTCGGTTGACACGATATTATTTAGGTATTGATTCTCCCTCTCAATAATTCTCTCTCGATCAATTCTCTAGAGAGAATTGCATAAATTCAAAGTCATAAATTTGTACCCTTTTCTACCTTCAATATTCCTTGGTGAATTTGAAAACTTCTTGATATTGCGCAGTTCAAGTTCTTGGAGGGTGGGGAAAAAAGCCCTTAAAATGTCCTAGAATTGTCCGGCCAAGCCATACTTATACGTCTATAGAAAAAGTACTTATGGAAGTGGGAAGGTTTTTGAACAAACGTTGGTACGTGGCATGGAATAGTGTCCACAAATCCCCTATGTCTTTTGAAGGTATACTGCACAGACCCCAATCGACGTTCTAACAACTCGTGAATAACTGTCATTGAACTGTCTTTGATGGCAAACCATTGAAACCATTTGGGGATGATGGTCGCGGCTGTATTAATTTTTGAACTGAAAACCTTATTGACCTTGAATTTGACCTTGATCGCGACCCTTAGAATTTTAAACAGTGTACCCTGATATGTTTACAGCCTAGATGGCTTGTAACATTGTCTTCTTTTGTAACTAACGGTCAGAAAAGGACCGTTTTTCTTTTGCACTGGCATGCATCTCTGGGGAATGGACAGTGGTAGAAATTGCCCGGAGCATTCTCTTATATTTTCCTATATAGCTTTTTCCCCTTAACTTCATCGACCTCCTCTAGTTTATGGAATCCTCGATCTACCGCATTCTCTCTCTCTCTCTCTCTCTCACACACTCTGTTTTCAAAACCTGCCCTCCCTTTTTCTACAAGAAAATAGATGACAGTTCAATTTATGATCTTAATCTATACTGTCATCGCCCTGGTATATAAGTCTAAAGATTTAGTCCTTTTTTTCGTGTAATATATGAACGGAATTGTATGTATATGGGGTAAATCGCAGCCGTAACATATATTACTCGATATGAAGGTAGAACCACTACCTCTGTGAGATATGTTAGGGAGAAGGTAGCATCGTGTAGTTACAAACCTTTACGTAAAAACAATTTAAGAGTGAAGTTCCACGCAACACTAACAAAAGAATTTCTCAAATACTTATTATTTGAATACATTTCATTGGCGTTACCGTCATCCTAACAATTCTCACAATTCGCATCGTACGCCTTTAGCTATACAAAAATCAATAAATGGAAATTTACGATAACTTTTCTAAAATTTTGGGCTGCAATGTCTAACCTATTCAAGTACTGGGCAATGTTTATTCAAAACCTAGTAACTTTCGAATACGAAAAATAAATTGGGGGCAGCAATTTTAATCAGCCACTCTCTTTCTGGGCGTTAGATATTCTTTCCTCCCTTTTCGAATAAATCAAAATATTTTCGTATTGGAATGAGGAAACCCTACTATATTTTCAGTTACGCTTGTAGAACAATATTTTCAGAAAATTTATTATTATATTTAATTCGGTTAAGGTACCTTAACTTCAAAAGAAGTAACTGTTAGGGAGTTCTAATAGGAACCGAAATTTTAAGATTCAACAAACTCGAAGCTAAAATTGCGTTAGAAAATACAGTGCATACTTAATGATGGCAAGAACCCATTTAAATCCTAAGAACGTAGTATCCAGCTATGATCATGGCATGACTTAAAGTTTTCCAAATTGAAGCCACGAAGGGTTGTTGAGCGTGACTCGTTTAAGTCGTCCGCTCTCGCGTCTGAATAGGCATTAGTGAAATAAACGTAACCTAACCTAGGCAACCGAATCAAAATTAACAAACCGATCGACGGGAACTGAATGGGCCTTTAACTTTATTAACCTTTACAAACAAAACAATAACACGGTACTTCAAAACTACCGCAATGCAGTTTGGGATTACTTGGTGATGATAAAAGAAAATATTTCAAGTTAAACGAAACCCGAAGCTTCGCAACGAATACCGTACCAGAAAAAAATCAGATGAGGAGAGAAAGGGAGCGAGAAATCGCCTTTTCCTGTATACCAAACACGGTACTTCAAAAAAATCTATTGTCTTATTCCGCGAAGAACGTATATACACACCGTGTTTCACCAGGCAGAAACTAATAGTAGTTGGTTCCCCCGAAATACAGCGTAGTGAAAGGTTCTGTATGTACACATACCACCAACCAAGGGGTTCCAGTTTCGAGTTGTATCGTAAGGGTGGTGGTGCGGGTACAAAAATTGATCATGTTGTCGTTTCTCGATCAAAGTTTCAATTTCCTTGGGATCTAAAAGAAGTCGACCACCCCATTTTTGTTGGGAAGGGACGCTATAGCTGCTCAAACTCGGATCCCGTCGTTTCTTAACCTTAAGTTGATTTCGTTTTTCTTATCTGTTGCGCTTGAGTGGATGTCAGAAGACAATCTTAGAATGAAGAGGATGTCTTCTCACTCTACTCCTATCTCGTTTTTTCATTGTCTTTTCCACTGCTGTGTTGTTTTTTTTTTCTTTATCGCGCTAGGGTATGAGGTTAACGAGCTCGGGCAGAGTACGCTGTTAAAAGGCTATTAGTTAAAGTAAAGGTTGTAAAGAGATACGTCATATTTCTTTTCATCTCATTTATTTTATCCAATTTAAGAATTTAAAATTGCGGAAGAATTCCAACTTCAACTAAGTGACTTTTATTAGTCCGGTCTTCCTTCCATGAATTATTTGGACCGCCCTTTGTCTTCTCAATCCCGTTGCATCAAAATCAATTTTCCGACTTTTCTCTGAGTTTTAGGAAAACTTGAAAAACTAAAGGAAAATAAGAAAGAAAGTATTGGTTTTGGTATAAAAAGCGGGCTTTCAATAAAATATTTAGGCTTTTTTTACGACTTGGTCACCCAAAAATAAAGATCTATCCATTTCCAAACTTTACCCATTTATTTCTTATTTGGGTTTTTTTTCTTTAAAAGTCGCGAAGGACTTGGGTTAATGGAATTCCCGGTTTTTTCTTTATTTTTGTTTATTTTTTGTAAGTCATTTATTTCACTTCTTTGGCATTATCGAATTCCTATAAAATCCCTCCGTCCCTTATTTTGCTATAAAGATTTTTTTTAATTTAGATGAAACCTAATCTTTCCCTCTAGTTAATAATTCAAAAAGAACTTTTATTAGTGATGAAGATTAATATCAAGTTGACTTCCACGGAGTAAGACCCTCCCATTTGTGGTAGACTCGGTCTAGCTTTTTCTTCTCCTCTTTTTGTTCCTCCATGCTTTTTTCAAAATTTAAAATGAAATTGGATCTCATTCTTTAGCAAATTTTTTAATCGGGTATAAACACGTTTATAAATTCAATTAAAATCTTTATAAAACCCTTTATTGGATGTATACGCAATCCATAATTTGCTGTCTCCGTGACTAGGTTGTCGTCATCCCGCGTACGTCTTACGACAACCAACCACGATTTTATCGACCCATCCTCAGTCTCGTCCCTTTGACGTAGCCCATTCGGAGCGAGAAAGGTCCCGGCCTTCTTCGCATTGAAGTAGCAAATGAAAAATAAAAATTCTCCATTCCTGTGCTGCGCCATTTCTCTAAGCTAGTAAAACCGATACAAAGTAGATTATGGAATCTGTCTATCCACACATTGTTATTTATTTTGCCGCTTAAATGGTCAAAACTGCGAAGGGAATAAGTCTGGCGCGAACGATGCTGACCAGGTTGTTATATACGTTTTCTACAATCTCTTCCGTGACTTGGGAAGAGCCCCGAAATGTCAAAGATATCATTCATCAAGGCGTCCATAACTTGAAGTAAATTATAGATCATAGCATGGACGCGTATGATATCCGTGGGGTTTCTTTACTCGCCACTTTTACTGATGGACTTAACTATTACCCATCCACGCAGTACTACGGGGGGTTAACGCCGCTTCTTCTTGGCGGAAGAACTTTCGGTTGAATGCCCCATATAGAGAGCCAATTCGAGCGACCTAGGCCCTGCTGAATTCTTCTTCCTCGCACCTTTCATTCTTGCTCAACTTGACGCGCGGTAAGACTGCCGCGTCAGTGGTTTTGCTAGCGTTGAAATAAAAGAAAAGGTGTAGGGGAACCAACCGTTTATCATCTTTGAAACAGATTTTTGGGGGTATGGATCAGGACCCGAACCCACAGTCCGAATCTTTTCCCAGGAATCCCTGCCCGAATCCTATACCTCCAAATAGTTGGGGCGTCGAATCCTTTATTATTAAAAAAAGAAAAAGGAATAAAGGTAGAAGAAATCGGGCGCAGTGTCTTTGATTTATAGCTTCGGGTACTCGACGTGGAGGAAAAGAATAATAGTAGAGGAACTTACGCTTATCATTCATTTGATTCTGGATGGCTTGGCTCGCGACTAGTGGCCAACGGTTACCCCCTAACGAAAGAAAAATAAGGATAAAAAGACCCGAGCGAAATTTATGGGGCTTTTGTCTGGAAGTTAACCATTACTTAACAAGAAGAAAGACTATCAAATAGGATATAGCCCTACGATCTAAAGGAAGATCTTTTCTTAGTATATTTAACACACGGTCATCCGAAGAAGCTCTATCCTCGTTTCAATCCGTATATACCTAAGCTGTTAGGTCACAAAAGAATTTTACACTTAGCTGGCTTTTATTTTCCCCGCTATAATATTTCTTAGAAACAATTAACGTCTTATCTATTTAAACGTATCGTTTTATTTTCACGCTTTAATATCTCGTGACTTGGAAACATTTGTCTTATCTGTTAAAACTTATAGGGTTTTGTTTCAACTATGTCAGGCGAATTGTGATAATAATTTAATTGTGGTAGTGTCCAAATTTTATAGGAAGCCATAATGGTAAAGGCCCATCTTGGTGAAGTCGCGTTCCTCGCTTATTTCCAGTCAATAACTTTGAATGAAAAAAAAATGCTTCGTCCTCTTGATTGATCAATTACGCGACTTGCAGTGGAAAAAAATCCTCCGTTTTTGAAACCCGAGTATTACTGACGGTTGCAGAAGTCCCGAATTTTGACGCTGATGAAGTAAAATTGATTTTTTAATTAAAGATCCGTCGTGGATGTAGGAAGGGCACGAAAATATTCTTTTTTTTTCTTTTTTTGTACCAGGGCACCCCCAGTCTTAAATATCTTTGTTCCCCTCAACAAAAGGCGCAAATTTTTACTCAAAGATAACCTTTAGGAGTAAATTTTCCCGCTCAATTTTTTTTTTAATATTTTTTTTTCTTTTTGAGGCTCTCGTTTCTAGCGGTACTCGCTGAATCGGAATAAATTATTGATCTGTAGAAGCTTTTTAGTAAAAAATTCGCCTCCTGATTTGAAAGCGAGAGAGAGAGAAGTACGGATTTTCCACTTATATAGTTCAGACTCTGGGCGAAAAAGGAATTCCTAGTTAGAACGAGACAACGTTTTTTTCATTCTATCGGTTCCTTCTTCCTTGACTTTTTCCTTTGAGCTCGGTACTTTCTTTGGTTCGTGTATAGGCCTAGTAAAAAAAATTTGGATGGAGGTTTTCGCTCAAAACTTTTTCCGCTTCGCTAAAATCGTAGTTCGGCACCAGCTGCTAGATATGATGCCTAGACAGGGAGCCTATGTTCGCGGAATTTCTGGGAAGAATCCAAGGAAAAAAATTTATCCTTATACCGATAATCTAGAGTTTAATCAAGTAACGCTGGAATATGAAATGCACAGAACATTTCGGACAGGGTTATAGAGGTTAAGTGAAATGTTATGGTGTTAATTGTACATAATATTAACTCAAGGCGTAATTTTAGACTAAAATTTGATAACGATAAGATATATCTTATATTCTTTGAGAAATGGTACTATTTCATAGTATAACCAATCCCTCTTTAAGCATGGAGAAATATACTCAGCGGGAGGGTAAGTTTATGGATCTTTTTAGACGCCTGCCTTATAGATCTGTCACGGGGAGTATTTTTTTTCGTTTCTTTTTTCGTCTTCCTTCTCTTTCTGTTGTTCTCTCTTGGGCTTAAGCCTCGGCTTGGAGCTCTCTCGGACAGTGTTTAACGGTTTAGGGAGAGCTTTTTTCCCTCATTCTTTTCGAGTGCTGCCATTCCTCCCCCCGTTTAGTTTTTCCGCTACTGGTTTTGGGGGGTTTTTTGCGTAAAGATATTCACGGTTGGTCGCTCTTGAAAAGGATGAGAGAAAGGAAAAACCTGCCCGTGTTATTTAAATTTTGAGGTTTAAAGTTCAAAGAATCCGGAAACCGAGGTAAAAGAAAGGGATCGAGCGAGTTTCAGCGCCGCGATGCGCGTCTTGATGTTGTCCGAGTACTAGAGACGGGTCATTTGACCGTCTTTGCGTAATCTTTTTGACCCCGGGTTCAACGGGGAACGAGTCTCTTTTAGCCGTGCTTGTCAGGGTGCCCCATGACCCCGAAATTAACCTTTGTAATGACTGAATCGCGTATACGTATGTCTTGGTTTTCTTCGATATCTTCCTACCAAACGCCTAAGTTCTCAGTTGTAACGTTTTAAATATTGAAGTTACATTTGTTAGTAAACCTGTAGTTTCCTCTGAAAATTTCAATTATCTTTCCAAAAAGGGACTTGTATTTTGTTGACTTTATAAAAGTTTAAAGGTTTTTCATTAAGTTTCGATGTAAGAGCGCAACCGTAAACACAACCATATAAAAAAACAACTAGAGAAAGTCTATAAAAAAGACCTTCATTAATACTATTCTTTACTGGAAGAAGCGCAAAACCTTCTCAACCAGAATGCACTTCATTGGGTTTGCCCTACCGTGAACTGTTTGTTCAATGGGTCTCGCACCAATCTGAAAACTTCCTTTTATTTATTCTTTGAACCTCTTTCTTGATTATGAAGCCTAAAACAACAGGGAGTTGGGGTTAGTCCCACTCCCTGTTATGTTTTTTTTTTCTTCTTCTTCTTCTTCTCTCTGACGCTATTTTCGCTCCAACGCTGTCGAAACGTCGTGTAAAAAAAGACAAGGACGCTTGTGACGCTGGTATAGTTGTCGGTTCAATTTTACTTGACAGCGTTGTCAAAGTTACAAGCCCATTTCAGAGATACAACTAAGCCTAACGTCGTCAACAGTGTCAAGCTCTAAACCGTCGTTTTATTGAACTTCTAGTTTATGACCGAGAGAGGAAAGTTAGAGAGCGCGAGAATGTTAAAAAAAACTGTTGCCCGTCGGTTTCGGCTTCCTAGAAAATCCCTTCCCAAGTTATTAACTGTAAAAGAGCGCTAGGGAGGAGCGAAAGCTTGCAGTATAACAGAGAAGAGCTTATCTGTTTTGAGCCCACAACACGGACATAGTATCTGAATTGGGACGGGATCTCTACTTCTCCAGCTCTAGCTTGGAGGAGGGAACGCCCCAGCTAGCTTAGTCACGTGTTTATAGTAGCTTATTGTTGCTATAACCAGGTGGCAACTAAAGCTTATGCCCAACCTAAAATAGCTTGTTATATGGGTAGATTTTATGGCCATTCATATGTTGGGCCACCTCACTTTAGTTCTATAGAGGATGCCATTCCAAAGTAAAGATCCCTCCTAAAAGGTGCTAGAAATTCACAAATCCCTTTAGAGATGGAATGACCATACCGAAACTGACTTCGCTTAGTCTTCCAAGTCGACCAAGGATTGAACAATGTGATAGCTCCCCCTTGCTGCGATTCCCCCTACTTCCTCCCTTTAATCTGTTTTGTTTATGATCAGTTTTCTCACTCGATGAATAGAATCTGGCACCCTATTGACTCGAGGGAGGACAAAAAGGGGTATCGTTGAACGTCAATATATGAAAACCCATCTCGCCCCCTCCGGTGATATTCTCCTTAAAGCACCGTTCTATTAAATGGTGCCAAAGGCTTCGCGGCTCGAAGAGACTGAAATTAAGCGTATCTTTAAAGAGGTTCATCCCTTTCCTCGTTTAATTTTTGGCTAAAAGCCATTTTGGTTGATTTGTAGATGGATGGACATTGGCATGATAGTTCCATTTTGAGTGTTTATGATTGCGATGACCTGAAAAATTTCAAATTTAGTTTAATTACCTATACCTTTAAAAGAAATTTTTATTTTAAATTCTGCCAATTTCTTTAAGCGAAGTGGAACTAGATATTTTGGTCGCGTCACTCTACAGGAATAAACCATCGAGAATGGGAGGATATTTTTACTTCTCCGGTATCTCAAGTCACCCATCTGATGCTCGTTCATCATCGAATTCAGCTTCTGACAGCTGATTTTGCTCGAATCTCAAATGAAAAGAAAACTTCTCTGGTTTGATTTTTTTCTCTCCAGCCGAGAAAAGCCAATTTTTTGCTTTTACTTTTTCTTTCGTTCCACACTTTTTATTTCAACCCTCATATTTTGTTTAAAAGGTCGCGCTTTTCATTTCCATATTATACCGTGAAACTTTCCGGTACCATGTTAACGGTGACAGAACGCCGCTATGCTTAAAAAAAATCCCGCCTTTTTTCCCCCGTCTCGTGGGATACGCTACTCGATCATTCGTAGAATTATATATAGGTTTCTTTTCGCGCCAAATAATACCAACACCTTGACAGAAAGTTACAAACGAGATAGGCCTAACTTTAGGCAGATTTTTCGTAACAAAAACCTTATTCAAATTTCGCTCTTTTTCTGATTTTTGCGATCACAGTCAGGTTGAAATTTCTGTAAATTCAAAGATAGACCTACACTAACCCCCAAGTTTAAAAAATACAGATGCTAGTTTTATACTTAATGTAGTTTCCAACTGACTTCGTTTTTTGGAAATAAATTGTTGCTTTTTTCTGCTTCAGGTCTATTCCCAAATCAGATTCATTTAATTTGGAAAGCTTCCCTCTTATTTTTTGTAAACCTTCCCGGGACTGGATTTTATACGTCTACATAGAAGCAATTTAATTTAGTTCCTTAATTATTTCTAATTTAATTAACCCTTTCGCGACCCTCTTTTTTCCCTGAGGTTCTTGCTTTTAGTCACATTTGTAGCTTTCATTCCCTTTCCTACGATACGACACATACGGAATTAAGTAAAAGTTTGACCTATTTCCTCAAGGTATATAAAACTCGGAATCTCCGTAGTTTCGCTTTTTAAGTTGAATATTTGAAATAGTTTACTTCTATTGATGGACTCTTTGATATCACGTGTTTGTCAATACTTATAGAGCGTAATTTGAGATTAAATTTGGTTTAATAACGACAAAATCGGATTAGAATTAAGGAAGATATAAATTCTGTAAAAATAAAATATATACACTGGTGTATTGCGGGTCGGAGTTTTACAGGGGCCTATAGGAAATACATTATATGGTTTACCCCTGTAGGTTCGGCTCTTCGAGTTTTCAGAAAAAATATTAAATATATATAAGATTGCATCTCTTTAAACCAATCTTAATATTAAGAAGACATTTTCAAGAAGAGAGGGAGGAAAAAAATAGCTGAGAAGAAGGTTTTTAAGGAAATCGATCAGATTGACAAATGTCACCGTCGGCTTGAGAGGACAATTGAACAGTCAGTCTGAAATATACGACTCTCGCGTCTCTCCCTCTGTCCTTTTGGAGACCTCGGTTATATAGGCCTAGTACAGACAGAAGCGCTCTGTAAGGGTTAGGTCGGACGGAAGCCACGAATGAAACTCGGTCGGTGAAGATAGCCACTTTCAGTTTTTGGTCGTAACAATTTCTTTCGGTCGACCCTCGGGGACTCTTTTTGGGGCCCCTTCAAAGTATTTTTCACCCCTCCTCATAGTCGATAAAACCCTAGCGCGCGCAAAAAAAAAGAGGGGTTGACCCAAGGAGGATTCCTGGGTCAGTAGATTGTAAAAAATGTCCGAAATAAAAGAAAAATATTAAGATAGCCCGAAGGAAGAAAGCCTCACCCATTCGACGAAGAAGAAAACATCTATTTGGATTCGTTCTTTGGCAGTTCTCGCGCCGTAAATGCTAGAAATAACTTTTCAAACCGAGAGCTCGACTCGTTTCAAATAAAACGACCTCTTTCTTCCGCTGTCCACTGATTTTCTTAGATTGTTTTTTATTTTATTTTCAAACCATCTTGTTGCTCGTGTTCTTTTATTATTTTTTTTCTCCCTGATCCCAAGAGAATTGACATTTTCTCTCTTTTCGTATATGGCTTTCATTGATACCTTAAAATTTAATCCTGGCAAGAAAATTATACGTTTCACTGCAGCGCGAAATTGCATTCGGTTTATAACAAATACGCCATTCAATTTAGGCTTTATTTTCGATTGTAATAGGTAATAACAACGCTGTCAGAATCAATTACTTAGGCCTTTGCTTTTCAATTTTGAAATCTCGCGCGGGATTAAATTTTTAATGGGATAATATCACGTGATTAGGGAATACGGTCGATTATTGGTGAGGAGAACTTATTTTGGACGAATCTTTTTCTCCGTATAAACATATAATTATTGAGAATCTTTGCTTCAGATAAAAATAATTTTCTTTTTGGTTTGTTATTTACTTAAAACCTCGCGTAAATAATTATCTCACTTCCTCTTTCGTACTTAAAGAGTGCACTTAAAATTCAACTCTTTTTGGAAAGTAACTTTTGCTCCATAATTTATCCACGCTTTGTCATTTTCAGTTTTCTTCTTGAATCCGCGACGTTTAAACAAAACGTTCTTTCGCCTCGTAAAATAATGGGCCACCTTTAAATGTTTTAAAAGAAAAAGCCTAAAATGGTCGATAAAGGCCTAGCCTTCAAACGTTTTATTCTTTGAATACCCTGGCGTAACATTCGAGTATAGAACCAAGAAGTTACGGAAAATACTCAAAGATTCGTATTTTAGTAGCTTTCTTACGTGTTTTCATTACTTCTGCTGTTAAATTTAAAGCATTTTAACGAGAAATATCTTTCAAAATATTCGAGTATTCCTCTAAGGTTGATTTTCTCCGGTTTTAATTACAACTTACATTCTTGTTTAAAGGTAGATTCGAGCGTAAACGTTTCTAATTTAATTGGAATCTCAAATTTCCAAAGCAATTATAATTAAACCGTGGAAGGAAATATCAGATTTCCTAGCTTACAAAGTTGCTAAAATATTTTCAAATTTCACCGGCACGTATTCGCAGCCCAATTTATTTTTGTTCTTTTTCTCCGCAGTTTTCAAATCAGTGTTTACGTAACTTTATCCATCCCTTTATTCCAATTTCTGGAGAAAGTTTTGCCCTAATTTAATTAATTAATTCCCTTAAAAGAGAAAATTCTCCTATTTCAGTCAAATTAGGCCTTGGTCATACGATAATTAAAGTCCTTAAAAATGTGAACCACTAATCACGATCAAATTTTAGAATCATTTAAAAGCATTACGTTGAAAATTTCGATAGTTAAATTCTCTCATTTTACGGTCTAAAATGTTTCAAAAATTTAATTTTAGTAATAGTTTAGCCTACTATTAGATTTTCAAATAGGTCTAATTCTAACTCAAACAACTTGGTCTATAAATATTAGGAGTTATTATTGAAGCTCTACATACGGAAACCAATCGGTTCCAACCCGTTTGACTGTATTATGCATTATATATTCTAAATCCCATATTCGTCTACAGAGATAATTAAATTTGCACGATTTCATAAGCCGTTTCTTGAAAGTTACTCGGATATATCAAAAGCAAATAGAACGTAAGCGACGTGTGATTCGCGTTGCTTCAGAGCAACCAAAAATCTAGCCCGGTTTCCCAACGATATAGTTGGGGGAAAGAAAGATAACGTCGTAAAGTAGAACTCTGATTGGTTGACCGAAGAAGTTGGAGAAGGAGAGAGACTTCTTTTCGTAAATATTCATCTCAGTACTTCACTTTCTCTTACTGATGTTTGCCTTTGGTTATACATTAATCCCTATTCGCTGCTGATTACTGAAAATGACGACCCTATCTATTGGCAACAGACCTGCCGATATTAATCCGTAATCGTTCACTATTTTGGTGAATCAGGATCTCAAAAATCCAAAAGTTTCTATAGAAGACTAATTGCGCCCTACTTCCACGATGAAAGATACCACAATTATCCCGATTCAAGAACAAACTTTTAATTAAAGGACCTAAAAACAGGTAAAATTCTCTGAAAACCCCAAAAATGATATTTCTCCTTTTAATTGGATGCCTCCACGGGGACCAGTTTCCCCTAAAATATATTCGAGTCCAACAAGCTTCATTAAAATTAATTAGAAAACTTGTAAAATAATATCGCTCCCTTAATTAACTTTAATTGCGGATATGCAAACAAAAATCCGACTAGTAGATGATTTTAATTGCTCGTTTTAGTAATTTAAAATATAAATCTAAAGGCTCTCGAATTTAATTTAAAAGGTAAAATACTAAATTAATTTAGCTTAATTTGAACCGGATCTGTGTCAAATTGACGCTAAACTTACCAATTCTAATGTTCAGACATCTTAAAATTATACAGTCAAACTGTAAGCAGCTTCCCTAATTATGCCTAAAATTGTCATTTTAATATCAGTATTTTAATTAAATTTGAAAAATGTCTTTGAAATACGATCATCAAAGTTGCCGAATGCAAGTAAACAAATTCTTCAAGACCTTACGTAGTCTAGAGGCATTGTCAATTTAGCTTATATGGATCCCGAGTTTTATTGATTTTGAAATAGTAGTCATGAGCCCTGGGAGTTTGGTCCTTTACGTTTTCATAGGAAAACACGTACAAGCGTCGTGGAATTAGGTATATATTGAAGTATATCGGGGCTCCTATTCGAGGCGTAATTACCAAACAAGGATGATATCGTTTTCTGCCAACATTTCATCAGTCTGTATATCACAGCGACCTCGGACCTGACTAGCTGGCTTTATCATGGCTTCCGGGCCTAGTACGTAAGTGATGAGGCTCGTCCCATTTTGGCAGAGAGCGCATCTACTTCCTTTTTGGAGGAAAGAAGTGAGGTGCAGTTTTGATGATCATGAACGATCTACGATTAGGTGGGGTTGTGGCTGAGGGACTCTGGAAAAACGCTGAGGATACTGGGAGGACTTAGTTGCCGTTCCGTATAGATGCGGTAAAGAGGTATGGAAAATTCGACTCCATCTCGCCTTCCTCCAAGTATCCTCCGTGGTCTTGGCCCCTGGTTCTTCCTTCTATGAGCCCTACTAAATCTACGTAACCAGAAGGCCTCTACCCTGTAGAGGACAAGTTTGCGAACTCTATGGCCGCCAAGAACCAAAAATATTTACACTTGCCGAATGCTTCAAAAGTGAAACGATATTTTGCCGGTGAAAAGTAAAGTAGAGCGCTGATTGGTCGACCAAAGAAGACAGAAAGCGTCTGCATCATACTGGACAATAAGTTGGATTCATACATGTTTTCTCTGTTGTTCTTGACAGAACGAAATTAGCGTTAAGTCAGATTTCTTCTGGTTACGTTTGTCATTGTGTATGTACTTCTGTCATATAGAAGCCGGATAATTTTGGAGGGAGAATTGGGGAAGTAAAGAGAAGACTAGAGAGGAAGAGGAAAATAATGAGTTGCGGCGGTCTTTCCGAACGAGTTATTATCATGGCGATTTTCTCACTCAACCGGTCCCTTCACCTCTTTCCAATAATGGAACCTATACGAGTCTTCGTTGCTCGTTTATCGTTTTAAGTCTCTTTGGAATAACTAGATTCTCCTTCCCTCCCTTAAAGCTTAATTGGCACATTTACCAAAGGACTAGAAGATCGAGTTGAATCCGAAACTTATTGATTGATATTTCTTAATTCGCGAGGTATAAATTATATAGATTAGAATCAAGAAAACCATCCAAAGTTAAAAGATAAACATTAACTCCTTATTGTAAAACTTTTATCAGTATCTTATTAATTTTTAAATCAATGCCTAGTTCGTCTACGCTCGTGATGGAGTTTGAATGAGAGCGGGATTAATTATTAAGCAAACTAACGACGTGCCTGCACCCAGTGTGCCTTATAAAAAGTCTATTTCGACCAAACGTGATTTCCCCCAGTTCACTAATAAGATTATGAACCGTTAAGCCTAAATATTATAAAAGCACTCTTTAAATATTTCATTATCCAGAAGATGGTGTGGAACATCTTTTTCTGCCAAAGGAGAGGAGAAAAAAGTCAATAGGGTTGAAAAAAAACCTTCCGTTTAATCCTCTAGAATAACTTCCCAGTTTCGACGTAAATTATGCAGATTTCTAACGAAGTCTTCCGCCGCCGTTAGGCAACCGATTTTCTGGAATACTTCTTTTTCTCGTTGTCTAACGCCAAAAAAGAAGAAAAAAATCTAATGAATGTAAGATTGAGGAAAACATTCTTTGAGTTTCAGTCCTAACTTTCTCATAGTATTTTTTACAATGTTAGGCAAATAGTTTTTTTACATTGCCATGAAAGTTTTCGTTTTTTCTTCACGCATTATTATTTTTTATTAAATCTTTCTTGGCTTTAAAAAAAATAAGCCAACAACAAGGGCGCCTACGTTTTTCGGTGTATTCAAACCTAAAAACCATAGAGTTGTTATGGGATAGTGGGCGAGGTAGTTAACCAGTGTATTAAATATTGGGGAAAGGTTATTCCGTAAATAAATTATGTTACAGTTTTGCATGGCCGCCATTTTCCAACATGGCTACCTATTCGAAAAAAATCTTTCTTGATAAGTACCTACTATTATGCTACATTAAATTATTCTTTTAAATAGTTTTTGGTCTATTATTGGTGTCCGCGCTAATTTTAAGCGCTTCTTTCTAATCTTACAGCAGCCTAAAATTTAGTTACATTTAGATAATGATAGAAAATGAAGGAATAAATCTTGTTTTAATTGATCACGCTAGTGGGTCCCGTCTTCCCAATTATTAGGGTCTCCTAACCCCACCAGGGACCCTAAACTAGAGAAAGGAAAATGGAGAAAAGTCTCACGTCGCATTAACTACCATGTTTTCCTAATTTTTTCTCTAGCTGAAATGTAATTAACGGTAGAATATTTATGTCCGGAGCTTTGCGGGAGAAGTTTCCAGAGAAAGAAGCCGAAGGTAGCCGTTGCACTTTCATCATTCATTACGAAAGGGTTCAGTTGGAAAGATGGAGATGAGGAGAAATTGGCCGAGAAAAAGACCATCTTAGCAACCTACTCTCTAGAAACCTAGAAAATTACTGGAGAGTACTAATATTAATCATGAAATACAGACCAATTTGTTTAGGACCTAGTACATGATGTAGACTCTTTAAGAGACCAATTAGGTTTTAGCTGGTTCGGACCATAAATCTATATAGGTTTTATCAGTAAATGGGTGGCTCGAGTATAGATCCCAGCCTTTTACAAATCGATGGCTGTTAGCCTGGTTTTCAAAACAATTTCGAACTTTTGGCGAGTGCTTCGTATATATAGTAAAGTGGCGACATACGGAGCTTATCGGATTTCAATTAAACTTCCCAGCTCTTCTCTGATCGCTCCACTTTTAGCCAAAAGCAAATTTCACTATGTACGTCTGGAAACGTGAAATCCCGGAAATGATATTTTTCTGCCTTCAAATAAATTCGCTTTTGTTTCGTATAAATTCGAGAATAACGCGAAGCTGTGACTAGTATTTTGCAAGAACCAGACGTTCTTCTACTGACAGTATTTTTCTTCGCGTTGGCTTACGTTATAATATAGAAAGAATGGAGGATGAGAATCGATCGTCGCATCTCAATTCAAAGAACCGTCGTAGTTTAGCGACATATCCGGGTAAGATGTTAGTAAATGTGATTTAATATAAAATCGTAATGATTTATCTATTTCTTCTTGTTTAATAGTTAGGATTTACTCGCGCAACGAAGTTCTCGTAACACGTGTACTTTTTTGGGTTCTAAATTAACACTTAATTTCAGCAACCTAAAACTGAAGACTACGGAGGAAATTAGCGTGAATTAATTTCCTTAGTGCTGTAAGGTTTCCATCCTTATTTGATTAAGAATGCACCGCTCGAATCCGCTATAAAACGTTGGAGTTTGCATCCAAACCAAGCAGAAACCAAGCGGTAAATCATTCGGAATAAGAAATTCCCGATCAAAGATGACTTCGTTGTTCAGTTTCGCCATTCTGGCAGCCACTGCGGCTATCATCTTTTCCCAATCAGTTGGCGAGGAAAATTCCATCAATCCTGTTGTGGACACTACGTCTTCGAACGAGGAAGCTAGAGCCAGATCAGTAATATTAAACTCCCAGACAAATACTCGTAAAGTTTGTGGTATAGAAATGTTTTATTTTATTCTAGGAACGCGCGTTTCGCCGCTTGTTGCCTTCTCTTCCCAACCGTAACCAGAATCGGGGTCGAATACACGACATCCAAGCTTTGAGACAAACCCTGGACAGTGGTGATTGGTCCCAAGTTGGGTCACCTCCTTCAATCCCTCCCGCCGAAGCTAATTGTTTCGTTGAAGTTCAGTTGGTAAGATTTACTCAAATATATGATTGGTGGAACCAATTCTGAAGCTACTACGATTTAAATTAGACCCAGAGAATTCCCGGACGATGTACTACATTAGCTGGAAGAATTCCGGCTTGTCAAGCTCAAGATATTATGAGCTTTGATTACGCCGAATGTAGCAACTATAAGTAATCGCTTTGTCTAAAAATCCGTGCTGATAGGAGTCAATTCAACTGGTGACTTTCCTTTATCAGTTGGACATACAAATATTGACATATACGATAAGTTTTAAAAGTGCTTTAAATTTCAAAACATTCGCCTTCTTAGTGACCTTGTTTTATTAGCTTTTCAATGTATCGCGTGTTTTGTACAAAGTTGTGTAAATAAATTGCGTAAACCTATCTAGATAACGTTGTAAAATTTTATTTTCATCGTGAATATATAGCTGCAGTATGACGTCACGTATACATCGTTTACTAAAGAACATTATGTACTTTTTGCTTCCTTATTTTTTCCAATATGCGGACGTAATAAATCTTTTTAAGAATTTATTTATTGAAAACCTTTGATCGAAGCTAAATTTTTATCCATCCGCTATCATTTCTCATCGTTATGACAATATATCGGGTAGAGTTCAGGCGACTTCGTCCCACTTGTTTTTAGCTTCCAAAACGTGGGTATTACACGTAGTGTATCCTTTCAGGCGCAAAGGGATTACAGTGTTTCTCCGCATTTAAAATAGATGATGTTTTACTGACCCGTGGTCCCTACAGGGTTTTAGTCAGTCTCTGAAAAAAAGAGCTTCTATTCCAAGGGATTAATATTGTAAGCTATCCGGGATCAGTTTTCTAGAAATTCGTTGGGAATAAGAATAAAATGGTTTGTGTATGCAAATAAAGATTTTTTATCTTCATTACATTTCAAGAGATTATGTCGCTTGGTCCTGAATGTTGAATAGTAATTTAATTCGGAATTTCTCTATTGATCAGAGTAAACCGCGACTGACTTAACATGCCGGTAAGGGACCCCAAAGCATTGCCAACAGTCTCGAGTGAATTGAAACGAATTTTTTTAATCTTTAAAGCTAGCTATTTTATGTTTTCACCTCAGATCCGTGTTTACTGTGATTTTGTTTGTTAATCCTTGCAATGTCTATGTCTTCTGTAAGGGTTGGGAACGTCCTGCTATACATGACTGTAATGGGAACGTTATCCATCATTACTTATTGATAGAAAAGGTGGTCTATCATGATAGGATCAAAATCCCTGAGGATTAATTATAGGGTAAGAAGAGAAGAACCAAGACTTTGAAGACGAGGTATAAAAAGAAGGAGGTTGTATACCGCTTGATTCAGTCCGATACAAGAAACCCTTAAGATGAGAAGCTCGGTTTTCATCTTGGTTCTAGCCGTAGTTTCTTTAAAAGAGATACCATTGCAATGTAATGGTGCCCAATCTCCCTTCCAGCCCTCTCTTAAACTGCTTTACAAAAGCGTAGATGCTTTGAGTCGAGCTCTCAGCTTCATGGGTAGTCAATTGAAAGGGTTGAATCTAGACGGTGTCATTGGACCCAGGATGGCTTCAGGTTTGAAACATTTGAATGATGGAATGTTGAATGGATATCGAGTCACGATTGATATCCAACCCTAGATCAGTTCGAGTTATTAGTCGAGAGATACGAGAAAAGGCTTTCAAATGGATCAACAGATCATCCTTTATTGTCCCTCATCAAGAGACTTCAGAACTTGGCTGATAGTGTAGCGTTAACCTCTTTGGGATACGTACATCAGTCAGACCCAAACTATTTTTACGGTATTCTATGCTTGTTATTCCAACTTGCGTTATATTATGACATCATATGTTAAATTTTTCTAGTGCTTGCTGATATTATCAAGAAAGGTTTTTGGAAATTGGACTATCCCGTGCGAACACTATCATCGTTAAAGTCTACCGCAAGATATAGTTCACCAACCAAGGTTATGGTGGAATTGTTCGAAATGGTTACGGACACCTGCAATAGTTTTTGGCTAGGAACCTCGTAAGCAAGCTTTCCTTGACGTGATATTAAACTGTTGATGACGTGATTTTTCTGGATGACTTTAGAAACTATTCTAGAAAACCATGTGAGATGGATAAAAGTTGTTGGGTTTTTATGACATCTGATGGATTTGTGGAGTACGCTTTGACACATGAAATATTTTTCTTGGAGATTGGAGAAGCCGTAATTTTTATTACGTTTTCGTTTCCGAACTAAGTGTTTTTGTTTTTAAGTTTCCCTTAATTACTTTTTCAAGGCTGGGTGTTTCAACCAAATGACAAATTTAGCTAATAGATACAACGGTGTCAACGTTAGTCAACTACAGGACACATTCTGTTCCAGAATATATCACGAGGCGTCCAACATAGAAGCGAATGGATTTATGCCTACGCAGCAAGATCTTTTTATGGAGCAAAGTATATTAATATTTTAATGTACTGAAAATTACGTTTTCAGTCTAAAGTCTCGTGGTATTAGTTGCTTTGTGTGGACTGCTTGGCTACCGTGAGTTCCTGAAGACGGACTGGATTGAAAGCATCTTACGCTGGCAAAGTGAAAACGGGTGTTTTACTAGGGGAGAGTTTCTGAACACCGTTGGCACGAAAGGTTCAAAAACTTTGTAAGAAATAGTTTTCTTAGATTTTTATAATTATTTTCGATCATCTAAGGTAAAACTACGTTGGTGAAGCGCAGTGACGTTCCCCTTATTGGTAAGGCAAACTATACCCCAAAATGGTAGGCATCTAGCGTCTGGTTTATTCAACAAATAACTTTTTCGTGTAGATGGGTGTTCTTCTCACAAGACAAGCGTAGCTATCGGGGCTATAGCTATTTCGATTCGGTTTCTCTTTGAGGGGTACATGGATGGTGTAACCTATTATTAAATTTTGTCTCTCTTAATGTCTAAAAACACCGTTCTTTGGTAGGCCTATCATTATGCGAGTTCTGATAACCATAATTGACGTTTCACTTTCTCTTTGCGATTTCTCGAGTTACAAATTTGTAATTCAGAAATTTTCCAAATATAGCCATAACGATTAATAAATCATGTATTCAAATTAAATTTTAAATATTAATTAACAATTATTATTAACCTTAATCAGTCATTTTAATTACTGCCGCGAGATAGCACTACAGCTGATGACGTCAGAGTCAGAAAATAAAAAATGACGTCAGACTAGCAAAATAAAAGAAGTGTTTACTCAAGAACGGAAATAAGCAAATACTATAATCTGGTATTTGTCTAGTTAATCCCGGTCAAAGTCTAAAATGTTATCAGAAAACAAATAATCGAAATTGGTCATTATCTTAAAAGTTCATAGGCATATTGGACAAATGCCCTGTGACCCCGCCTCTAGGTTTCGCAAAACATTATTGGACATTGAGCCTCGCTTATTTTCGTTCCTGTTTGGTAGCGGCCATTGCTGAATTTGTCGCCATTTAATCATTTCCTTTGGGCGCCGCTCTTAGTAATTTTCGTGTGGCAAGGCTTAGCGTTCTTTTTCAACGGCTAAATTTTTAACTAGATTAGGGTAAATTTAGTGCGAATTTTACCTAAATTGAGTTACGCAGTTAACCATTACAATGGGTGATAAAATTGATATGTCTTTGGACGACATAATTAAGGCAAATCGCGGCCA
The DNA here is from genome assembly GCF_054372755.1 of Phalangium opilio. Lineage (NCBI taxonomy): Eukaryota > Metazoa > Arthropoda > Arachnida > Opiliones > Phalangiidae > Phalangium > Phalangium opilio. The sequence goes on from NW_028324182.1 coordinate 16,195,836, forward strand.
ATTTCGAGTAAGGGGTCGAGGACGAGGAGCTGGTGCTGGTGCCGGCAGAGGAGGAGGTCGTGGTCGCGGGAGGGGACCACTTAGAACAAAAGGTCAACTGCGTGGAGGACGTGGTGGAAACCGTCAAAGATCCTTGCCTTTTAGATCAACCAGAGTATGTATTGCTATTTAAAAAATTAACTTATTTATTAGGCCTTTGTTACATTTGCTCCTTTGTTCTTCTTGCACATATGGGTGTTGTTAATCTCATTTATCTTTATAGCCTAAAGAAATTCCTGATAAATGGCAACATGACCTTTTTGATGGGGGTGTAAGCCGTAGGATTTCAGGTGGTCTTACTACTGGAGGAGCTGGTCCAGCCAAACTCCTAGTATCCAACCTTGATTTTGGAGTATCAGATGCTGATATAAAGGTAAAACACTATTGACTAATCATAATTAAAACTTTAATTAACGTATATTAGTTGTTTCTCATTTCTGGTTTGTCTATTAGGAACTATTTGCTGAGTTTGGACAACTTAAAAAAGCCGCTATTCACTATGATAAATCTGGTCGTTCCCAAGGAACTGCGGATGTAGTTTTTGAAAGGAAATCAGATGCCCTTAGAGCCATGAAGCAGTATAATGGAATTCCTCTTGATAGTAAGTTAATTTAATTTCTTCTTAATCCAAATTAGGTCTCAAGAATTAATTAAAAAGAATTAAATTCAATTTAGGTAGACCTATGAATATTCAATTAGTACCATCAGGATCATCGCAGCAACGTAACTTAAGTCCAAGAGGTGGCGGAGGAGGACAAAGGAGTGGTGGATATTATGGAGGGTAAGTTTAAGATTTGTGTTAATTAATCTTAAGCCTAATTTAATGTTTATAACTTTTGCAGCGGTAGAGGAGGTGGTGGTGGAGGTGGCAGAGGACGAGGTGGAAGATTTCCCAGAGTAAAGAAAGTTACCGCAACTGCGGAAGAATTGGATGCAGAGCTCGATGCTTATGCTAATAAGGTATATCCCTATTTCAGTGTTGCCAGGGAATTATGTGGTGTTAATTCTGTGTTGTTATTCAAATTCCTAGATGAATTGAATTGAATTGAATTGAGTCTGTTTTAAGAAAGATCGACCAAACTAAGAAGTGTTTATGAGTCACTTCATGTAACAAAAAGAAAATAATAGAGGTTACCTCTAAAAGTTCATGTCATGTTTCATTGTATCAATAATATCTCTTTTGTGTTTACTTTCTCTTTTTTTTTTTGTCACATTTGTCATCTTATATGATTTCATTAAATCATCAATCAAACATTTTGGCCTAAAATTAAATTAGGTACAAAACTCCAAAAAAAAAAATAATAATAATAAAGAAAGGTTTTTATGAAAATTAACTAAGACTACTTTTAATTCACTTAATTATAAGTTTTCTCTAACTTTAATTTAAGACGCCTCTACCTCTAAATAATTTATTATTCCCTTCAGTATCAATTCAAAAGTTAATTATTTAATATTAGAAATGATTAATTAATAATAATTAACTTCCAGGTAAAAATATTAAAATTAGCCCGAAAAATCTTGCAAGTCATTAATTAACTTGAATTACAGAATTTCAGGTTTTAACATGTCAGGGAAAACTCCTCGGAAAAATCAGGGAAATTGAAATTAAACAGCCCCGGGAAAGACAGTTTTCAGGGTTCATACAACTTTTGGAAAACAAATTTCCCTGAGATTTCCAGGTTTTTTCCCATATACTTCCCTGAGTTTTCCAGGTTTTTCCCCGTATATGGAGTATCCTATGGAGCAAATGTTAACGAAGGAGGGGGGGATATGACTATAACATACTCAAAGGACATCCCCGTATCTCCAATAGAACCAGAGTTATGAGCATCCAAAGTTGGGTGTAATGTTAATCCTATGGAGGTACTCGGCCCCTGTTTGTCGTAGCCCTAAGTTTTTAGTATGGTTGGATGGGGGATAAATTGGACTATAACATACTCAAAGGACATCCCCGTATCTCTAGTAGAAACAGAGTTACGAGCCTGCAAAGTTGGGTGTAATGTTAATCCAATGGAGGGTATGTTTATTAACATTTTGCTTAATTACTCGGCCCCTGTTCGTAGTAGCCCTAAGTTTTTAGTATGGTTGGATGGGGGACAAATTGGGCTATAACATATTCAAAGGACATCCCCGTATCTCTAGTAGAAAAAGAGTTACGAGCCTGCAAAGTTGGGTGTAATGTTAATCCTATGGAGGGAATATTCACTAACATTTTTTGCTTAATTACTCGGCCCCTGTTCGTAGTAGCCCTAAGTTTTTAGTATGGTTGGATGGGGGACAAATTGGGCTATAACATATTCAAAGGACATCCCCGTATCTCTAGTAGAAAAAGAGTTACGAGCCTGCAAAGTTGGGTGTAATGTTAATCCTATGGAGGGAATGTTCACTAACATTTTTTGCTTAATTACTCGGCCCCTGTTCGTAGTAGCCCTAAGTTTTTAGTATGGTTGGATGGGGGACAAATTGGGCTATAACATATTCAAAGGACATCCCCGTATCTCTAGTAGAAAAAGAGTTACGAGCCTGCAAAGTTGGGTGTAATGTTAATCCTATGGAGGGAATATTCACTAACATTTTTTGCTTAATTACTCGGCCCCTGTTCGTAGTAGCCCTAAGTTTTTAGTATGGTTGGATGGGGGACAAATTGGGCTATAACATATTCAAAGGACATCCCCGTATCTCTAGTAGAAAAAGAGTTACGAGCCTGCAAAGTTGGGTGTAATGTTAATCCTATGGAGGGAATGTTCACTAACATTTTTTGCTTAATTACTCGGCCCCTGTTCGTAGTAGCCCTAAGTTTTTAGTATGGTTGGATGGGGGACAAATTGGGCTATAACATATTCAAAGGACATCCCCGTATCTCTAGTAGAACCAGAGTTACGAGCCTCCAAAGTTGGGTGTAATGTTAATCCTATGGAGGGAATATTCACTAACATTTTTTGCTTAATTACTCGGCACCTGTTTGACAAAAATTTCCCTGAAGTTTTTGTGAACTATTTATTTCCCTGATTTTTCCTGAGTTTTGGAGTAAAAATTAAAATAAATAACTTCAGTTTAATATAAATTTATTTTATGAACTATCAGTGAAATAAATTCGTTACATATTAAATTAAGAGGAGAAAAAATCCAGTAATTTTGGCCAGCCTTTTATAATAATATTTCATTAGTTATTAATTAAATTAAATTAACTTATTAATTATTACACATTTTAGTAAAAAATAAAAACAGCCCAAGAATAAATAAATAAAAAAAAAACAGCCACATTTGTCTTTGACAGTCAAATTTGAATTTAAAATTTGCATAATTTATTTTTAAAGAAAAAAAGTCTAGACAATGACAAAAAGTGAATATTTAAAAAATGTATAAACTAATTAATAATTAATTTTTTTAAAGCCAAAAATATTTACAAAAGGCTAGAAATTAATTTATCAAATTACTTAATTTTGCTGATATTAAATTTTTTAAATCTATTTTTTCTTTCCACACGTTTTTTCAGAATATCATTGAAGAAACATTTACAAGACTAAAATAAAAACCCAATGTGATGAAGAGAGAAGGGGGAACTGGGAATTTCATTGTTTAAAATAAAAAAAACCCAAAAAATTTTGACCAGGTAACGAGAAATAATTCCTCATCATAATCTTTTAAGTGTCCTCTTTTTGTCTTTCATAATTTTGAGGTTTTTCTTATCAGCGGCACTTTTGTTTTTGTCTCCCGCGTGTTTTTTAGCGGATGGACCATCCGGAGGATGGATCTTGGAGGAAGTTGCGGGGATTCCACATTCCAGTCCTTCTTTTCCTTTTTTTGGAGGTTGAGCGTGAATCTCCACCATCATCTTCGCTCTCTGGCAATAATCATCGTAATGTTCCAATAGAAGTTTCCCGGCTTCTTCATTTAAGGCGGATTCCGGGTTAGGGACAATTAACAAACATTTCACCGTCTAAGGTAATGGACAATTTTGTTTGTTTGTCATTGTTTAAACTTTTACGTCTGGAATATAAATTCTATACCAAGAGAATGTGTTTAATTCCAAGGTCGGGTTTCCAATCTTTTTTGAGGGTATTGACGCAAATTTCACCATTTTTCGCCACATTTGGGTGAAATATTTTGGTGACGAAAAAACCTTTAGGGGGTGCGGATGGGAAATCTTTTCCTAAGACTAACTTCACTCGGAAAGCTCCACCAGAGTAAGGGGTACCGGCTTTAGAAAAGTATAATTTTAGAAATAAGGCGTAAAACTATACCTTTTCGTAGTCTTTTAACTACCTGGCCCATCAATAATGGCTTGGATATCGGATATATCTTCTTCGTTTAAACAGACTTTGACTCCTTCGGGTGGGTTGTTGACTAACTCTGATAGTTCCTTCGAAACTTGACGTATGACTTGCGGGGAAAGGTTTTCCACGTTGGAAATCTGTAAAAAACGCGATTAACTCCAATAATTAATGTCAAAAAGGGCTTTAACCCTTTCCCCTTTCGTATTGTAATTGTTCTCCCCCTATGTAAGGCAAAGGCTTAAGAAAAAACGTTAATGTCTCGCTTCCATTTTATATTTAAAACTGTGGTTAAAGGTGTTTTAATGTTAAATCTAACTTACTGTAGACATAATGACATCAATATTGCACGAAAATCGATTAACTAGGACCGATTACCAATTCCCAATCCCAAAACACTAACTCCTTAAGTTAAAATTTTGAGGTTTCGAATTTGAAAGTTTCGATAGAACTTCAGACGAGTCAGAAATGCCAAAGCCAGTCAGCATCTGCTTTCACTGCTTTGAGGAAAAAACGTTAACCTTTTCAAATTTTCGTTTCGACCAATCACGACCATTTAGCACCGTAGCGACAACAAATGAAAGGAATGATAGCTTCTCCTTTGGTACATGTCTAGCCTCTAGTGGGAAATAAGCATAGAGATAGGAACATAAATTTATGTTCCTATATCTATGGAGATAAGGATATTTTTTAAACTAGTCCTTGGGACCAGTGACCCCCCTAGGGTCTGAAATAATAAATTGGTCTCCGGACTGGTCCCACCTTTGTTCTCTTATCGATTTGGAATTAATAAACTGGTCCCAAGGACCAGTATCCCCCTCTTCTTGAATTTAAAAACTTATCCGAGCAATTAATAAACTGGTTTTGGACCAGAGGAAGTGGGTTGGACAGTAGGAAAGTCTGTAGCCAACGAGGCTAGTCTTCTATTCCTTTTATTTAATGTCCATGTAGAAATATAAAGTAAAGACCATAGACATAAAATACATGTGTAAAGAGTCTTGAGTCTTTGCTGTGAAAAATAGTAATAAAAGTAAAAATAACCTACACATATTTATTTTATCTATGGCCTCTCTATAAGCATAGCCAACTCGATCACGCAATAAGGGAAACTGGGAAAGCCATTCATTCTTGGACTCTCAAGCCTTGGCCCTTTAATATTTTAATTAGAAGCATGCTTCATCGTAATTGGTTCATATATGTGGGATAAGCCAGTGGCAACCAATAGTGAGCCTTCATCTGCCGATATTATTGCGCAATCTTTATGTTGTTATTTTTTTTTCCCAAAAAATAGTCGGAAAGTTGAAAACAGTGTGTTTATAAAATAAAATGGCGGAGAAGGCTTTGCAACCCCCTGTTAAAATAGGACATTACATTTTAGGAGAAACATTAGGCGTTGGAACGTTTGGAAAAGTTAAAAGTAAGTTTTAATTAAACATAATCTTTAGTTATTTTCCACTTTTACATGGCGCGCGGCTTCGCTGTAGCGTTACATTAAGCCTACGCCGCGTTATTGAAGCCATGGCCACCTTGTGCCATGATCTAATTTCACAATGTTAGCCATGAAAATGGGTTGAAAAATCGGCTAAATTATTTTTACAAATGCTATTTCCAGCTGCAAAGCATCAACTCACGGGACATAAAGTTGCTGTTAAGATATTAAATCGTCAAAAAATTAAAAATCTTGATGTTGTGGGAAAAATACGTAGAGAAATTCAAAATCTCAAATTATTTCGACACCCTCATATCATCAAATTGTACCTATGTTTCTTAATTAATTTAATTTAATTTAATTTAATTGGGACAATTAGAAACTTGAACAAAATTTACTTTGATAGGTATCAAGTAATTAGTACCCCATCAGACATATTTATGATTATGGAATTTGTATCGGGTGGAGAACTTTTTGATTATATAGTCAAACATGGAAAAGTAATAATTAGTCTCCCTGATTTAAATATACATCGTTTTAACTCCCATATTTTTGGCAGTTAAAGGAAACGGAAGCTAGAAGGTTTTTCCAACAAATTATATCAGGGGTTGATTATTGTCATCGTCATATGGTTGTCCATCGTGACTTGAAACCTGAAAATCTACTTTTAGATCAAAATTTGAATGTTAAAATTGCTGATTTTGGTATTCCAGACTTATTTGTTAATTGGCCTTATTCCTGATCAACGCCACCGAGGCGTAGCGGCGACTTTTGGAACTATAATAATACGGTAGCCAATTACAGGTGGCGCTGGAGTCGATGGACTCTGATGGAGATCTGTTATTTTCTCTATTTTGAATCATGTGAATAGCCAAGGCTTAACAAGCGATATGGTTTCAAAAGTATTAAAAGTTGATTTTACCTTTCTTATTCTGTCTAATATTATGAAATAAGACTTTCGGAGTAAGTTTTCATTCGATTTTGGTCTATTTGGAGATTATTCGGTTAATAATAATTAGTTAAAACATGTTTTTTGAAGTTGAAGCGGTAATAATCAAAACATAGAAAATAACAGATCTCCATCAGAGTCCATCGACTCCAGCGCCACCTGTAATTGGCTACCGTATTATTATAGTTCCAAAAGTCGCCGCTACGCCTCGGTGGCGTTGATCAGGAATAAGGCCAATTCAGTTATATGAAAAGAATGTTAAATTATTAACAAAATTATAAGGTTTATCAAACATGATGATGGATGGAGAATTTTTAAGAACATCTTGCGGATCTCCAAATTACGCTGCTCCTGAAGTTATTTCTGGCAAACTTTACGCGGGTCCGGAAGTTGACATTTGGAGCTGCGGAGTTATTTTATACGCTCTTTTATGCGGAACTTTACCCTTTGATGATGAACACGTTCCCACCCTCTTTCGAAAGATCAAATCTGGAATATTTCCCATTCCTGATTATTTAAACAAATCAGTCGTGAATCTATTAATTCATATGCTTCAAGTTGACCCCATGAAAAGAGCTACCATGGAAGATTTGAAAAACCATGAATGGTTTAAAAAAGACCTACCAGTTTATTTGTTTCCTTCCCCTAACGATACTGATGCCTCTATTATTGATATGGATGCTGTTAAAGAAGTTTGCGAGGTAATTTCTAAACAATTACCCGCCCTCCTTTAATCCACCTTATTCTCGATGCGCGTGCCAAGGCTTAACGCGCGTTTTTAACTAGCAAATCTGCAACAAAATGACGCGTCGTCCGCTTCGATCTAGGGTTTGAATAATATTTTCGCATCCAAAGCGGGCGACGCGTCTTTTTTTCCCCCAGCTTTGTAAGCTAAAACGCGCGTTAAGCCTTGGCGCACGCGTCGGGACTCTGTAATAAGTTGAATCGCGACGTTAACCCTGTTTTATTCCAAATTTAGAAATTCAGCGTTCAAGAAAAAGAGGTTCATAGTGCTCTTTTGAGTGGAGATCCGCATGATCAGCTTGCCATCGCTTATCATTTGATTGTTGATAATAAGAGAATAGAAGATGAAACTTCCAAACTTGAAATTAAGGATTTTTATATCGCTTCCAGTCCACCGCCTGGAATTGATGTAAAAATTTACCGTCATAGGATATTTAAATTTTATAATAACCTTTACGTTTATTTATAGCAAAATAGTCCGGCTAGACCACATCCTGAAAGACTTAACAGTCGTCAGAGAATGCTGAGTGGTTCGAACAGCACAGATAAAGGGAAAAGTACACCAATGAAACGTGCCAAATGGCATTTGGGTATTACTATTGATATTAACGCCACTCTAGTTAGAGTCAGAGTCCGTTTTTCCCTGTCGAATCGAGCCCAAAACGGGCCCGCTTTCCCTGTCGAATCGAGCCCAAAACGGACCCGCTTTCCCTGTCAAAACGAGCCCAAAACTGGCCCGATTTCCCTGTCGAGTCCAGGAAAATTGGTCTTGAGGACTTGGCGAGTCCACTTTTCTAGCGTTTGGACTCACCTTTCTTCCAATTTTTTTTTTAGGAATTCGCTCTCAAAGTAAACCGTATGATATAATGAATGAAGTTTATAGAGCCATGAAAGCTTTAAATTTTGTAAGAAAACTATTGTATATTGTTATAAGATATGACAACATTGATTTTTTTTTTTGCCATTTTTCTTAACCTAAGGAATGGAAAGTAATCAATCCGTTTCACGTTAGAGTAAGGAGAATTATGTCAACTGGAAAACACGTGAATATAGTATAAATAAATATATTTCCCATTCTCCCAGTTAAACGTCTTAATACAATTTCAGGTGAAAATCAGTCTTCAACTGTACCAAGTTGATTACAAGAGCTATTTATTGGATTTTAAATCACTTTCGAGCACCGAAGAGAATCAAGATGTCAATAGCTTAAGTACTAGTAAGTCTTTTTACTCTTCTAGTTATTCAGGTCCCGATTTGAATGACATTAATGATCTTTCAAGTCCCGATTTGAATGATATTAATGATCTTTCAAGTCCCGATTTGAATGACATTAATGATCTTTTCAAGTCCCGATTTGAATGACATTCGTGATCTTTCAAGTCCCGATTTGAATGACATTTGTGATCTTTCAAGTCCCGCTTTGAATGACATTTGTGATCTTTCAAGTCCCGCTTTGAATGACATTTGTGATCTTTCAAGTCCCGATTTGAATGACATTAATGATCTTTCAAGTCCCGATTTGAATGATATTAATGATCTTTTCAAGTCCCGATTTGAATGACATTAATGATCTTTTCAAGTCCCGATTTGAATGACATTAATGATCTTTCAAGTCCCGATTTGAATGACATTAATGATCTTTCAAGTCCCGATTTGAATGACATTAATGATCTTTCAAGTCCCGATTTGAATGACATTAATGATCTTTCAAGTCCCGATTTGAATGACATTAATGATCTTTTCAAGTCCCGATTTGAATGACATTAATGATCTTTCAAGTCCCGATTTGAATGACATTAATAACCTTTACAACCTTCTCAGGTAGTCTAAGTGGTAACGATAACCAATGTCATCACACGATGGCATTCTTTGAGATGTGCGCTGCATTGATTACGCAATTGGCTCGTTAAACTCTGTCAGTAAATATATTTAACGTTAGTAACGATGTCTAATAAGGCGTCAACGAGTCACTCAATTAGTAATTAACGATGAGAGAAAACATTTTGGTTAATTAATTATAATTTATAGGTTTTTTGATTTTGTTTAATTTTAATTTTAAGTTTTATGATGAAAGAAAGAAAGAAAGAATTAAAATAATTTAGGAACACTTGAGAGATAATTAATTAATTAATTAATCCAAATCCCTCCTCATTGTTACCCTCCCTCCCTCGTTAAGTTTTCCGGTTCTCTCTTTTCTCTCTCTCGCTCTATGCTCAAAGAAGCAAGCGGTTTTTGTCTTGTTATAATTACTGTAATGCAGCAAAAAAAAAAACAACAACAACAACAACTAAGTTACGCTTTTATTTCGCTCAGAATTCTAAAAAAAAAAAAGAAACAAATTTGAAATTAAAACAAATCAAATTTCTCATTTAGAGATTTATTGAAAATCTCATCTCGGAAAAGAAAACTGAAACTTCCCAATAGATACTGATATTATTATTATTCTTATTATTATTATTATTATGGTAAAACAACGGTTTTTATTTCATTTAGTAATGGTACAACGTGAAATAAATGATTTCGTTATTTCAAACTTAAAATTAATTAAATCCATATATTAGATTTGGTTTTTTTTTCTTTTGAGGAATTTTCATTCGTCTCTCCGCTCCGCTCAACTTGTCTCCAAGCATTTTTTTTTTTTTTTTAAATAGACTAGTTAAGCCTAAAAGAGATGCGCGCGCCATCGTCGTTATATCAACTGTGAATTCTTTTGGAAGCCAGAAGCTTATAACCATCAGGTAAATTAGAATCAATCTTCTCTTGAACTTTGTCAATCTCAACTGAACGTCGACCATCGTGTAAACTTCCCAAGAAATTCATATCCTCGTTAGAAAGTTCAAAATCAAAGACCTGAAACCGATTTGAAACAAATTTTAATATTTAAAAAAAAAGTTAAAGCGCAAAAGTTCAGGTAAGATAACGTAAATGATCTGTTATTACAAAATAATTAGTGTTTCTAATTAGGCTTTAAAAACAATCAAGGACTACCATCCGCCATTGCTCTTATACGCGTGATCGAGTGGGCTATGTCACCTCTCACAGCTTGTGAGAATTGGCCTTATTCCTGATCAACGCCACCGAGGCGTAGCGGCGACTTTTGGAACTATAATAATACGGTAGCCAATTACAGGTGGCGGTGGAGTCGATGGATCTGTTATTTTCTATGTTTTGTTGATCTTTCTGAATCACGTGAATAGCCAAGGCTTAACAAGCGATATGGTTTCAAAAGTATTAAAAGTTGATTTTACCTTTCTTATTCTGTCTAATATTATGAAATAAGACTTTCGGAGTAAGTTTTCATTCGATTTTGGTCTATTTGGAGATTATTTGGTTAATAATAATTAGTTAAAACATGTTTTTTGAAGTTGAAGCGGTAATAATCAAAACATAGAAAATAACAGATCTCCATCAGAGTCCATCGACTCCACCACCACCTGTAATTGGCTACCGTATTATTATAGTTCCAAAAGTCACCGCTACGCCTCGGTGGCGTTGATCAGGAATAAGGCCAATTCAACCATTCCCATTAGGGGTGGCTATCAGACGTCACTAAAGCAATGGCGGCGCGGTAGTCCTTGATTGTTTTTAAGACTTAATTAAATGCTTATTATTTTTTAATAAGAGATCATTTATTTCTTTTAATATTTAATTTAAAAGCAGCCGTTCTTTTAAGGAATAATGTTATGTTATCTGAACTTTCCTTTTAATATTAATATTAATTGTAAAATTAATATACTTCGCTATTTTCTTTAACTCTATTTGGTTTTGTTGATTTAGGAATAGTAATTGCACCACTCTAGTTAAAAAAAAACATGTTTAATGGGTTATAATTATAAAACTTTTAGCTTTAGCATACTTGAATAGACCAACGTATGAGTATTTGAGCGGGAGTTCTATTATATTTTTGCGCGACACATTTAATAGCTTTTTCTTCAACTAAAGTCCCTTTTCCTAAGGGACAATACCCTTCAACAGCGATTCCCGATTCTTGGCAAAAATTTTTTAAAGCCAAGGGGTTTCTGTATGGGTTCATTTCCATTTGATTTACGTGTGGAATAACGCTACACGTTTCGAGTTGTTCTTCCAAATGGGAAATTTCGTAGTTGCATACTCCAATGGAGCGGCAAAGACCTATATAGAAAGTTTTAACATTTTTCGGTACCGAGTCCATCCATCCGAAGATGATTTTACCTTCATCGTAAAGTATTTCCATCATCCTCCAAGTATCCTCTAAAAGCTGTTTTTTATCGGGACATATGGAAGGACATTCGGGCCAATGAAGCATATATAGATCTGATGCGGATTTGTTAAAGGTATGACGCAAATTATAAGTATATTCCTATTCTTACCTAAATATTCTACATTTAAACGTTTTGCCGAGCCCAAAAATGCAGCCCTAACTGATTTAATGCCGTAATCAGTTGGCCATAATTTAGTTGTTAAGAATAAATTTTCTCGGTCAATTTGGCTTTCCTATAAATTATTAATTACTACTTTTCTTAAGATATTTACGCGAAAGCCTAGAAATTACTGACTGCTATAGCTAACTGCAATTGTTGTTCGCATCCGTAGCGTTTTGCCGTATCGATTAAACGGTAATTGCAATCTTTTATGGCGTAAACTACAGCTTGATGCGAATACCCACCACTGTGAGACGTTCCTAGAGTTTGGTGGCAAATTTCATTTGTATTTAACGATTTTCACGTATATTTAATTGACATTTATTATAATTATAAGTACCCAAACCCAAAGCGGGCATTTTGACTCCATTTCGAAGTTCAAAATAATTAACTCCTTCGTGAAGAAAATAATTGTTTTCAACTGGAACTTCCATAATTCAATTTGAAAATGATAATCCTTGATAAATTTCTTTCTAAATGTTTATTTTTAGATTATATAAACGTATTCCTAAATTAATCTACATCGAGATTGTAACATTTTTCCAAATGTTCTATTTAAAAATTTATCAAGTTTCCAAGAACTGTCGCGGTCCTACAACCACAGCCCACTCGATTACGCTGGCTGAGAGTGAGCCTGAGACCCTGAGTAGGAAAACTACTATCACACACAGACACAGTAATGTCATGGATGAAGGATGCGCGTGAGGAAATTTGTTTTCACGCTATAGGATAGGCAACTCCCTATCTCGAGCGACAGAATATTCGGTATACACTCTGTTACAACGTCGGTTGTCAGCACGCGCAAAGCTATTTCTCTATGTAACGTAGCTTTGTACGTGCTGTCAAGAGACAAAAAACTTCAGGATCTTCAGGATTTAAAATATCCGCGAGTTTTTTAGCTCGAGTGCACGGACCTCTAGACCTTAGTTTCAAATGCGTGTAGTAGACTGTATGCAATTTCACACGTATTTGAAACTAAGGCCTAACGAAGCTAAGCGAAGCTAAACGAAGCTAAACGAATCTAAACGAAGCTAAACGAAGCTAAGCTAAACGAAGCTAAACGAAGCTAAACGAATCTAAACGAAGCTAAACGAAGCGAAGCTAAATGAAGCTAAACGAAGCTAAACGAAGCTAAACGAAGATAAGCGAAGCTAAATGAAGCTAAACGAAGCTAAGCGAAGCTAAACGAAGCTAAACGAAGCTAGGCTAAGCTAAGCGAAGCTAAACGAAGCTAAATGAAGCTAAACGAAGCTAAGCGAAGCTAAACGAAGCTAAACGAAGCTAAACGAAGCTAGGCTAAGCTAAGCGAAGCTAAGCTAAACGAAGCTAAACGAAGCTAAACGAAGCTAAACGTAGCTAAACGTAGCTAAACGAAGCTAAACGAAGCTAAACGAAGCTAAACGAAGCTAAGCGAAGCTAAACGAAGCTAAACGAAGCTAAGCTAAACGAAGCTAAACGAAGATAAGCGAAGCTAAACGAAGCTAAACGAAGCTAAACGAAGCTAAACGAAGCTAAGCGAAGCTAAACGAAGCTAAACGAAGCTAAACGTAGCTAAACGAAGCTAAACGAAGCTAAACGAAACTAGGCTAAGCTAAGCGAAGCTAAACGAAGCTAAACGAAGCTAGGCTAAGCTAAGCGAAGCTAAACGAAGCTAAACGAAGCTAAACGAAGCTAAACGTAGCTAAACGTAGCTAAACGAAGCTAAACGAAGCTAAACGAAGCTAAACGAAGCTAAGCGAAGCTAAACGAAGCTAAACGAAGCTTAACGAAGATAAGCGAAGCTAAATGAAGCTAAACGAAGCTAAGCGAAGCTAAACGAAGCTAAACGTAGCTAAACGAAGCTAAACGAAGCTAAACGAAGCTAGGCTAAGCTAAGCGAAGCTAAACGAAGCTAAACGAAGCTAAACGAAGCTAAACGAAGCTAAACGTAGCTAAACGTAGCTAAACGAAGCTAAACGAAGCTAAACGAAGCTAGGCTAAGCTAAGCGAAGCTAAACGAAGCTAAATGAAGCTAAACGAAGCTAAGCGAAGCTAAACGAAGCTAAACGAGGCTAAACGAACCTAGGCTAAGCTAAGCGAAGCTAAACGAAGCTAAACGAAGCTAAACGAAGCTAAACGAAGCTAAACGTAGCTAAACGTAGCTAAACGAAGCTAAACGAAGCTAAACGAAGCTAAACGAAGCTAAGCGAAGCTAAACGAAGCTAAACGAAGCTAAGCTAAACGAAGCTTAACGAAGATAAGCGAAGCTAAATGAAGCTTGTTATATTTTAGTTTGGCTTATAATTGGTTAATATAAACAACTAATTAAATGATTATTAACGAGAGAAGAGTAACAACGACTTCATAGCTCGGGTGCCATATTTGATCTGCTTTATTGATTTCCTCCTACGTTAGGCCTAATGCACTAGCGGCACCTAGCGAGGAGGATATGAACTATCATAAGGATATGAACTATCATACATATACATAACATGCCCCATTTTTTTTTTTTTTCAAATTAAACAAGAGTAATAAAAGGGACGGATTTATAAGAAAACAGTTATTCATGAAATATTAGTAAGTTATAAAAGTCTTTAAGGAACATAGTCTTGGAATCGTTCCGGCTTGCGTGGTACCCGACCACTTCGTGTTGATCCCGTGGGACGCTGTGCGGGGTCTTGTAGAGGACGCAACGGCGGTGGCGGTGGCGGCGGTGGAGGTGGTGGCGGTGGAAGAGGTACGGTGTGGAAATCCTCGACCGTACGCTGGTGTTTCCATGTAGACTCTCGATCCGTTGTTAGATCGGGCCGCAGGTAGAAACGGTTGCGAGTGTATATTCTACCATCCGCTGCCTTAACGCCATAGGAACGAGGGTTGGCGCCAGTATTGACTATGACGCCGCGTTGCCATTTTTCGTTCAATTTGTGGCGAAACCAGACGCGCTCGTTGGCCTTTAGCTCTACGAGTTGTTTTGTATGGGCGTTGTTATACTTCTTCTGGCGGGTTTGACGTGTGACCAGTGCATTCGCCGCGTCTGAGACGTCATATGAAGGCAAGAGCCTGTCGGAATGACTAGGTAAGAAGGAACGAAGGCGCCGACCCATCAAAAGTTCCGCTGGGGATTTTAACCCTGATGTGGGTGTGATGCGATAATCCAGTAGGACGGAATGCAGATCTTTTCCATCTTCGAAGGCCTTGAGCAGGCTATGTTTGAGGGTTTGAACCGACCTCTCAACTTGACCGTTCGATCGCGGATACAAGGGTGACGACATGTTGTGATAGATGTTCCATTCCTTATGAAAGTCGGCCATAGCAGATGAAGTGAAAGGCGGACCTTGATCACTTACTACTTCTTCAGGGATTCCATGTCTAGCATAGATAGTTTTCATGGCCATGATTGTTGCTTTGGCTGTTTCCCCATGCGTGAGTTGTACTTCAACGTACTTAGAGAAATAGTCCACCATTAGAAGATACTTCTGACCCTGAAGTTCGAAAAAATCGCAGGCTACCTTCTGCCATGGGCGGGTAGGTAGGTCCCTATCGAGCAAAGGTTCATGTGCGTTAGCCCTTTGCGATTCTTGACAAATTGTGCAACGCTCGACATATTTGTCGATTTGGGCGTTCATTTCAGGCCAATAAAAGTATTCCCGCGCCTTTGTTTTCATTGCGGTGATTCCTCTGTGAGCAGTGTGAAGTTTGCTCAGTACTTCAAGCTGGGCTGCCTTGGGTATGACGAGTCTGTGGCCCCTGCAGATCAATCCATCAGCCGTTTCATGCAGTTCTTCACGACAGTGCCAAAAAGATTGAGCATCTGCGTCTGAGAGTTTTTTGCTAGCCGGCCAACCATTGCGGATGTGATGCGTCACCGCTTGGAGGTGCGGATCGTTTTCCGTCTGGTGGTGTAACTTGTGCCAATAGCCATTTGATGCCTCAGCTATGACACAAACCTGGATTGGTTGTACCTCCACATCCAGCTCTTTAAAGGTAAGATCAGTGCGAGGTGCCCTGGATAAGGCATCTGCAATTAGAAGTTCTTTTCCGGGAACAAACTCCAGGTGGAAGTCATATCTGGTCAAGCGCAGTAGCATGCGTTGCAAGCGAGGAGTGATTTTTTGGTATGGTTTGGCGCTGAGGCCTAACAAAGGCTTATGATCGGTCTGGACAGTGACGCGACGGCCGTATGTGTAGTTATGGAAATGTTCCAGGCCAAAGATAACGGCGAGTAGCTCTTTCTCTATTTGAGCGTATTTTTGTTGAGTATCTGTTAGCGAAGCTGAGCCATAGGCTACTGGGCCGTTTTCTTGAAGTAAGACAGCACCGAGGCCATTCTTACAAGCATCTACCGAGACGGTGACTGGTTTTTCATTGTCGAAGAATTTCAGACAAGGGCTTTGTATTAAAGTCTCCTTGATTTTGTCGAAGTCTCGTTGTGTATTGGCATCCCAGAGCCACGCCGTGTCATTCCTCATGAGCAGGCGAAGGGAGGATGTGAGATCAGAGAGATTCGGTGTAAACTTTGCCTGATACGTGATCATACCCAGGAACCGGTGCAAGTCGTCCTTGCTCTGCGGTTGGGGATATTGTTTAATAGCTTCAATTTTACCCGGATCCGGTTTAATGCCGTTCTCTGTTAGTAGATGTCCCAAGTACTTGATGCTGGTTTGAGCTAACTGCACCTTGGTTGGATTGAATTTCAGATTTTCTTTCCTGGCTATCTCAAGCGTTTTACGAAGTAACGCGCAGTGTTCTGGTAATGTTTTCGTACCTATGGCGGTATCATCGAAATAGGGGTTGATGCGAGAGTCATTTTCGAAAAGTTCGTCCATTGCGCGTTGGAATTCCTCAGGCGCGTTATTTAAACCAAAAGGCAATACGAGATACCGAAATCTTCCCCAGGGTGTGGTAAACGTCGTGAGATAGGACGAAGGCTCATCGAGAGGAAGTTGCCAAAAGCCATCTTTGGCATCAAGGACGGTAAAGTACTTTGATCCTTGCAAATTGGCGAATATTCTGTCCGCTGTAGGGATCGGATAGTGTGGACGTAGTATTGCTTGATTGAGTGGTCTTGGATCAAGGCAAATCCTTAGTTTCTTTGGGGTATCGGATATAGCCATGTTACTGACCCATTCTGTGGGTTCTGTGACTTTAGTGATAATACCAAGATCCTCCATGCGCTTAAGCTCGGTTTGTACTCGAGGATGTAACGCTAATGGTATTTGGAACGGCGCCGATACATGTGGTACGGCCCCTTCCTTTAATTGGATCTTAACCTCCCTCTTGAGTCTTCCTAAGCCCTCAAATACATCCGGAAAGTCACCGATGACATCTTCTGGTGTTTCAGGGGTAGATGGCGCTTCCACAGTATGTACTGTACGGGACGGTTTAGATTTTGGGTCAACGAGATTATCAGGAGGCGGTTTTAGGCGATAGGTGCGTGAGACCAATCCTAACTGAGTACACGCTGGCAGTCCAAGAATTGCGCTAGTGTGTAAGCTAGTGACGTAAAATTCAAAGGCCTTTTGTTGCCCCGTGATATCGGACGAGCAGGTCATGGTACAAACGCCGGTAATGGGAATTTGCTCCCCATTGTAGTTTAAAACTGCTGTTTTAGCTGACGTAAGTGTTGGTGGGTTAGTCCATGTAGCAAGTTCGTCCTGGGGGATGACATTTACATGTGCCCCTGTATCCAGTTTGACTGTGACAACTTCGTCGTTGACATATATAGTTTCAGACCACTCTACTTCCTCATCTTCGTTTGTGAGGTTACTGACAGTGGGTTGTACCGTTAGAGCTCCTAAGTAAATAGGTGGTTCCTCAGTGGTGGATTCCAAAACATGAACTCTTCTATTTGTGCTCTTTGAACGGTGGTGTCCTCCTATATTCTTTGGTTTAGGATTTTCGACACGCCTTGTATGACATTGTGATGCCCAGTGATTTTTAAAGTTACACTTGGTGCACACAGTTCCAAAAGCTGGACACCGATTGCGAGGGTGTTGTCTTCCACAAGAGCGACAGTCGGCCTTCACATTTGGCTGGTGGGAGCTGCCCTGTGAGTGACTTTGACCTTGTTGTGGACGAGACGTTTGAGTTCTGGTACCTTTATGGGAGATAGCATGAACTTCTTTACGGCTTTCGTTCATGGCCTCTGACTGGGCCTTAGATTGTTCCGCTGCTTTGCATTCGGATACAACTTCTTGTAAGGTTTTAGCACGGCGGCTCGTCTCTCGTAGCAAACGCTCCTGGAGAGGCTTGTCCTGTAGGCCTTGGATGATCTTATCTCTCAACATGCGATCCGTTTTATTCTCATAATTACAGTCTTTAACAGCCTGTGTCAATCTTGAATAAAAGTCTTGAAAGCGCTCACCTTGACGCTGTGTAATTTCCAGAAAGAGGAACGCGGCATAAATTTCGTTTTGGTAATCTCCAAATTGACTATCGAATTCATCAAGGATTTGTTTAAGTGAAACTGCTGTCGCTGGCGCCAGTGGTTGTAAGGAGAACATTCTGTATTGTTTCTTCAATTCCTCACCACAAATATGGCGAAAGAGCGCAGTTTTCGTACCTTCAGATTCATTGTCATATTTCAACGCCGCTATGTAATCTTCGAAATCCTGTCTCCAATGGCGCCAAGCCTCGGGCGGGTTCGCCCCGGCCTCAAAGGGCTGTATGGACGGGAGATTCGCGGCCATATTTGGTACGCTTACCTCCGGGCAAGAAATGCAAAAAGAGAACGAAGATACTGACAGACGAGAAACAATTATGCGTGGAGAGTCGTGCGGACTTCTGGCACCATGTTATATTTTAGTTTGGCTTATAATTGGTTAATATAAACAACTAATTAAATGATTATTAATGAGAGAAGAGTAACAACGACTTCATAGCTCGGGTGCCATATTTGATCTGCTTTATTGATTTCCTCCTACGTTAGGCCTAATGCACTAGCGGCACCTAGCGAGGAGGATATGAACTATCATAAGGATATGAACTATCATACATATACATAACAAAGCTAAACGAAGCTAAGCGAAGCTAAACGAAGCTAAACGAAGCTAAACGAAGCTAAACGAAGCTAAACGTAGCTAAACGAAGCTAAACGAAGCTAAACGAAGCTAGGCTAAGCTAAGCGAAGCTAAACGAAGCTAAACGAAGCTAAGCTAAGCTAAACGAAGCTAAACGGAGCTAAACGAAGCTAAGCTAAGCTAAACGAAGCTAAACGAAGCTAAACGAAGCTAAACGAAGCTAAACGAATCTAAGCGAAGCTAAACGAAGCTAAGCTAAGCTAAACGAAGCTAAACGAAGCTAAACGTAGCTAAGCTAAGCTAAACGAAGCTAAACGAAGCTAAACGAAGCTAAGCTAAGCTAAGCTAAGCTAAACGAAGCTAAACGAAGCTAAACGAAGCTAAACGAAGCTAAACGAAGCTAAACGTAGCTAAACGAAGCTAAACGAAGCTAAACGAAGCTAGGCTAAGCTAAGCGAAGCTAAACGAAGCTAAACGAAGCTAAACGAAGCTAAACGTAGCTAAACGTAGCTAAACGAAGCTAAACGAAGCTAAACGAAGCTAGGCTAAGTTAAGCGAAGCTAAACGAAGCTAAATGAAGCTAAACGAAGCTAAATGAAGCTAAACGAAGCTAAACGAAGCTAAACGAAGCTAAACGAAGCTAGGCTAAGCTAAGCGAAGCTAAACGAATCTAAACGAAGCTAAACGAAGCTAAACGAAGCTAAACGAAGCTAAACGTAGCTAAACGTAGCTAAACGAAGCTAAACGAAGCTAAACGAAGCTAAACGAAGCTAAACGAAGCTAAGCGAAGCTAAACGAAGCTAAGCGAAGCTAAACGAAGCTAAACGAAGCTAAGCTAAACGAAGCTAAACGAAGCTTAACGAAGATAAGCGAAGCTAAATGAAGCTAAACGAAGCTAAACGAAGCTAAACGAAGCTAAACGAAGCTAAACGAAGCTAAACGAAGCTAAACGTAGCTAAACGAAGATAAACGAAGCTAAACGAAGCTAAACGAAGCTAGGCTAAGCTAAACGAAGCTAAACGAAGCTAAGCTAAGCTAAACGAAGCTAAACGAAGCTAAAGGAAGCTAAGCTAAGCTGAACGAAGCTAAACGAAGCTAAACGAATCTAAGCGAAGCTAAACGAAGCTAAGCTAAGCTAAACGAAGCTAAACGAAGCTAAACGTAGCTAAGCTAAGCTAAACGAAGCTAAACGAAGCTAAGCTAAGCTAAACGAAGCTAAACGAAGCTAAACGAAGCTAACCTAAACGAAGCTAAACGAAGATAAGCGAAGCTAAATGAAGCTAAACGAAGCTAAGCGAAGCTAAACGAAGCTAAGCTAAACGAAGCTAAACGAAGCTAAACGAATCTAAACGAAGCTAAACGAAGCTAAGCGAAGCTAAGCTAAACGAAGCTAAACGAAGCTAAACGTAGCTAAGCTAAGCTAAACGAAGCTAAACGAAGCTAAGCTAAGCTAAGCTAAGCTAAACGAAGCTAAACGAAGCTAAACGAAGCTAACCTAAACGAAGCTAAACGAAGATAAGCGAAGCTAAATGAAGCTAAACGAAGCTAAGCGAAGCTAAACGAAGCTAAACGAAGCTAAACGAATCTAAACGAAGCTAAACGAAGCTAAGCGAAGCTAAACGAAGCTAAACGAAGCTAAACGAATCTAAACGAAGCTAAACGAAGCTAAACGAAGCTAAGCTAAACGAAGCTAAACGAAGCTAAACGAATCTAAACGAAGCTAAACGAAGCTAATCGAAGCGAAGCTAAATGAAGCTAAACGAAGCTAAACGAAGCTAAACGAATCTAAACGAAGCTAAGCGAAGCTAAACGAAGCTAAACGAAGCTAAGCTAAACGAAGCTAAACGAAGCTAAACGAAGCTAGGCTAAGCTAAGCGAAGCTAAACGAAGCTAAACGAAGCTAAACGTAGCTAAACGTAGCTAAACGAAGCTAAACGAAGCTAAACGAAGCTAAACGAAGCTAAGCGAAGCTAAACGAAGCTAAACGAAGCTAAACGAAGCTTAACGAAGATAAGCGAAGCTAAATGAAGCTAAACGAAGCTAAGCGAAGCTAAACGAAGCTAAACGAAGCTAAACGAAGCTAAACGTAGCTAAACGAAGCTAAACGAAGCTAAACGAAGCTAGGCTAAGCTAAGCGAAGCTAAACGAAGCTAAGCTAAGCTAAGCTAAGCTAAACGAAGCTAAACGAAGCTAAGCTAAGCTAAACGAAGCTAAGCTAAGCTAAACGAAGCTAAACGAAGCTAAACGAAGCTAAACGAATCTAAGCTGTCATGTATACATTCTACTCGTTGTACATTCACTCCGAAAAATATATATTTTTCGGAGTGAATGTACAACGAGTAGAATCTAAGCGAAGCTAAACGAAGCTAAGCTAAGCTAAACGAAGCTAAACGAAGCTAAACGTAGCTAAGCTAAGCTAAACGAAGCTAAACGAAGCTAGGCTAAGCTAAGCGAAGCTAAACGAAGCTAAGCTAAGCTAAACGAAGCTAAACGAAGCTAAGCTAAGCTAAACGAAGCTAAACGAAGCTAAACGAATCTAAGCGAAGCTAAACGAAGCTAAGCTAAGCTAAACGAAGCTAAACGAAGCTAAACGAAGCTAAACGTAGCTAAGCTAAGCTAAACGAAGCTAAACGAAGCTAAGCTAAGCTAAGCTAAGCTAAACGAAGCTAAACGAAGCTAAACGAAGCTAAACGTAGCTAAACGTAGCTAAACGAAGCTAAACGAAGCTAAACGAAGCTAACCTAAACGAAGCTAAACGAAGATAAGCGAAGCTAAATGAAGCTAAACGAAGCTAAGCGAAGCTAAACGAAGCTAAACGAAGCTAGGCTAAGCTAAGCGAAGCTAAACGAAGCTAAACGAAGCTAAACGAAGCTAAACGTAGCTAAACGTAGCTAAACGAAGCTAAACGAAGCTAAACGAAGCTAAGCCAAGCTAAGCTAAGCTAAACGAAGCTAAGCTAAGATAAGCTAAGCTAAACGAAGCTAAACGAAGCTAAACGAAGCTAAGCTAAACTAAGCTAAGCTAAACGAAGCTAAGCTAAGCTTAGCTAAGCTAAACGAAGCTAAACGAAGCTATACGAAGCTAAGCTAAACGAAGCTAAGCTAAGCTAAGCTAAGCTAAACGAAGCTAAACGAAGCTAAGCTAAACGAAGCTAAGCTAAGCTATGCTAAGCTAAACGAAGCTAAACGAAGCTAAGCTAAGCTAAACGAAGCTAAGCTAAGCTAAACGAAGCTAAACGAAGCTAAGCTAAGCTAAGCTAAGCTAAACGAAGCTATACGAAGCTAAGCTAAACGAAGCTAAACGAAGCTAAGCTAAGCTAAGCTAAGCTAAACGAAGCTAAACGAAGCTAAACGAAGCTAAGCTAAACGAAGCTAAGCTAAACGAAGCTAAGCTAAGCTAAGCTAAGCTAAACGAAGCTAAGCTAAACGAAGCTAAACGAAGCTAAACGAAGCTAAGCTAAACGAAGCTAAGCTAAGCTAAGCTAAGCTAAACGAAGCTAAACGAAGCTAAGCAGGGGTAACAGTATGGAAACAGCAAGGGGTCCCAGCAGGGGGTAATAGTATGGAAACAGCAGGTGGTAACAGCAGGGGGTCCCAGCAGTGGGTAACAGCAGGGGGTAACAGTATGGAAACAGCAGGGGGTAATAGTATGGAAACAGCAGGGGGTAGCAGCAGGGGGTCACAGCAGGGGGTAACAGTATGGAAACAGCAGGGGGTCCCAGTAGGGGGTAATAGTATGGAAACAGCAGGGGGTAACAGCAGGGGGTAACAGTATGGAAACAGCAGGGGGTAACGGCAGGGGGTCCCAGCAGGGGGAAATAGTATGGAAACAGCAGGGGGTCTCAGCAGGGGGTAACAGCAGGGGGTAACGGCAGGGGGTCCCAGCAGGGGTTAACGGCAGGGGGTCACAGCAGGGGGTAACAGTATGGAAACAGCAGGGGGTCCCACTCTAACCCACTCTAGCCACTCTAGCCACTCTAAACCACTCTAAACCACTCTAACCCACTCTAACCCACTCTAGCCACTCTAAACCACTCTAACCCACTCTAAACCACTCTAAACACTCTAAACCACTCTAAGCCACTCTGAAGCACTCTAACCCACTCTAGCCACTCTAAACCACTCTAACCCACTCTAAACCACTCTAACCCACTCTAAACCACTCTAACCCACTCCAACCCACTCTAACCCACTCTAGCCACTCTAAACCACTCTTATATATATCTAAGAGTGGTTTAGAGTGGTTTAGAGTGGCTAGAGTGGGTTAGAGTGGTTTAGAGTGGGTTAGAGTGGCTGTTTCATGGGATTTTATTGTGTTTTTATGCTGTTTTATGGGATTTTGTGTTTTTATGCTGTTTTATAGTGTGTTATGCGGTTTGGTTTTTATGCTGTTTTATTGCGTTTAAAGCTGTTTTATTGTGTTTTTATGCTGTTTATTATGTTTTATGTTGTTTCATTGTGTTTTATGTTGTTTTATTGTATTTTTATGCTGTTTTATTGTGTTTTATTGTGTTTTTATGCGGTTTTGCGTTTTTATGCTGTATAGTTTGTATAAGAATGACACAAATGTTTTTAACTTTTTTCAAGAATTTTATTTTCGTTTCTTAAGGTTTTTTAATGGATCCTTTCCTTCCATCTAAGTAAGAAATATTTCAGATGTAAAGTTCTAATTACTAAGCAATAGATTTAATTGACTCACCCTTCGTTTCCTATTTTGTCCATTTTTTCTAGCCATTTTTCCTTTACTATCGCCATATAAGGTTGTAGCTAAAGACGCGTCATTACTTTTCCTATTTTTCCGTCCTTTTTCCGCTCGCACCATTTTTCTTAAAGTTGGGGGAACTGAAATAAGAAAATAGTACTTTAAACTGGCATAAAAACACAAAAACCACATTAAAACCACAATAAAACAGCGTAAAACAACAAAGAAACAGCACAAAAAGAAAAAAACACCATAAAACAGCGTAAAAACACAATAAAACGGCGTAGAAACACAATAAAAAGGCGTAGAAACACAATAAAACGGCGTAAAAACACAATAAAACGGCGTAAAAACACAATAAAACGGCGTAAAAACACAATAAAACAGCGTAAAACACCATAAAACAGCGTAAAACACAATAAAACAGCGTAAAAACACAATAAAACGGCGTAAAAACACAATAAAACGGCATAGATACACAATAAAACGGAATAGAAAAACGGCATAAAACACAATAAAAAACAGTATATTAAACTAACATTGAAACTTAAGAGTGAACTATTAGCTATTATTATTAATTATTATAAACGCCAAAAGAATTAGTTACCAATATATTCTGGAACATCATGAAGATAAGATTGTAATTTAACGGTATGCAAAGCTTTATCATGCTTCAAAGCTTGCAAATCTCTGGGATTGTCTTCAAAATAAGTCTGAAAAGAAAAAGAAAGAAAAATCAAATTAAATATGCATAAATTAAATAATTTTATTTTGAAACTCACTTTTAACTTTTGGCTTTTTAAAATCTCAGACTTGATTTCTTTTAACCTCGCTTCTCTAATGGCAATTTTTGTCACGGCTCTAAGAGCATCCTAAATATTTCAATGATGGAAACAACAAATTAATAATTAAGTTAACCATTTTGTTAATTAAATACTATAATTATTCACACACCCTGGATCTGTATCTAAACCCTTCAATCTCTTCCATTTTGAACTGATAAGGCTTGAAAATACTCTTATTAGCTTTACGTTCTTCACGTTCATCTATAAATTAAAAGAACACGTTTAACAATAAAATTAAAATTAAAATTAATTCGTGGAACTAATATATTGATTATTGACCTTCTTCGGATTGACAAAATTTATCCTCAACTGCTTTCATTAAAGGGAGATCTTTGATTGAAATAAAAGACAAAGCGGTTCCCTTTTGAGTTCCCCTCGCAGTTCGACCAACGCGGTGAATGTAAGATTCAACACTCAATGGAAAATCAAAATTAACGATGTTGGACACAAATTGGAAATCAATTCCTCTAGAAACACCGTAGTTTTTATCCTTCTTTCGCTTCCTAAAATAATAAAGTAACCTTCCTTAAGTCAATCAAATATTAATAATAAACTAATAATTAATTAATTAGTAATTACCCTTTATCTTTCGGTTTTTTGCCAATTTCTTCCGAACAAGATGTTTCATCCGAAGCTATGATAATTTGATATACTCCTTCATTAAACTGATTGATAACGTGACACCTAATAAATAAAAATTATATTAAGACCCACAGTAGATAGTAGAGTATTTCTTTTTATTTATCGATTCCTTTCTCGTTAACTTCAATATACCTGGAAACTACCGGCAATTCAGAGTTTAAAATGCAAGACTTGACCCCAAACTGTTCCAAAAAAAGCTTTAACCTAATTTAAAGTAATTTTACAAATTTATAATTAATTCAAAAAATTTAAATATTAATTATCTTTAATTGATCTTACTTAAAGCAACGATCAACATTATTAACAAAAATTATTGTTTTTCCTCTGATTAGGTTTAATTTAAGCAAAGCACACGCGAGAACAAACTTTTCCTCCTCTTCGCATCTAAATCAATTTAAAATTAAATTAAATCAGTTTAGAATTAACTTATTTCTTACTTTATATGATATTGAGTAAGTTGATCTAATTCTGGCAATTCCGGTTCCTCTAGTTTAAGAATCACGGGGTTATGTAGAATTATTTTCTTCATTTCTAACACTTCCGCTGTTAAAGTAGCTGACATCAGTGCGGCTTGATAAACTCGAGGTAATTGCCTAAAATTTTAATTAATTAAAATTAATTAGATATAAACCTTTCACGATAAACATTTTATTTACTTTAAAAGATCTTTGATATCTTTTTTATAACCAAAACTAAATATCAAGTCAGCTTCATCTATAACCAAGTCAGTCAGTGATACTTGAAGGTTAATGTTCTTGGCATTGATATGGGCTAAAACTTGACTGGGTGTTCCTATCACCAAGTCAGGTTTTTCCATCAAAAGTGGCCTTTTAATATGAAACGTTAGTATAAATATTATTTACGCGTTTTAAGCCTTCGTACCTTTGAGTAACAACATCAGATTTTTGGGAAACATCAACGGATCTTAGAAGAGGACCGCAAGAACTGGTTAGATTCTAAAAAACAATGGCCCATTATTAAAATATTTATAACTTTCACAATAAACGAGACTAAATTACGTTAAAATGGCTTTGGATTTGTTTACATAGTTCTTTACTCGGAGCTAAAACAAGGGCTCTGATTTCTTGTTTGGTATTTGGTTCCTAAAACCATACGAATTTTATCATATTCCCTCATTTAATTAACAAAATAGACTTGCTTACCTTTTTTAAACTCAGTAGTTTTTGTATCAATGGAATAAGGAAGGCTCCGGTTTTACCAGATCCCGTTCTACCTCTAGCCAAAATATCTTTACCTTCAAGAGCGAGTGGTATAGCTTTCTCTTGAATTAAAGTTGGTGATTCCCAAGAAAGCTTTGAAATGGCCTAAAAACGATAAGTACATTTTTCTCTATTTGCGACTAATTCGATTGCCAGAAATTAAAAATTAAATTGCATAATGCACTGCAGATTGCAGCTGAGCTTAGTGCAATTTGCCAAGGCTTAAGAGAAACAAATTGATAATATCGTAATTACTTGTAATAAACGATCATCCAAACCCATTTCATGGAAATTTAAATTAGCCTGCATCTTTGTCTTTGATAATAAGCGTCAATCAAGTTAATTAAATATATTAATTAATTAATTAAGACATGTCTTCGGAAGTTCGGAAAGAGATTAGCACTTTAAGCACGTGTTTTTGATGTTTGACATGGAGGAAAGAGCCAAGAGTAGGATGGAGTGGAAATAGTACTTTTTATAATAATATTGTATTTAGTAGCAGACGTCACAGGCAACCACAGAAAACGTGTGGTTACCGGGAATTTCAAGAGACTATTCAAGGTAAGCCTTTTCCAAGTTTTATCAAAAACTATTAAGATTTTATTTTAATTCATTTGTAAAGTAAGGCAAAAAGATGTTTCGCTAAAAGAAATAAGTTTAAAATTTCAAAACCAAACAAAATTACGAGTAAAAGGAAAAGCCCAAGGGCGAAGTGACTACATAGAATAAAAGCTCAGACCAAAACTTAAATACATATTATTTTTTTAATTATTTCCAAGATCTTAAGCCTAATTTGCTTTAATTATGACTAATTCGATTAATTTTAATTGATAAATAATAATTAAACGACCGTTCACTGGCGATACTAAAGCATTTTCGTGCCCGCGAACTCCATTTGAAATGAAAGAATTAGGCTTAAGAATTCCAGAGCTAAAACTGGCGCATGCGTCTACTCGCCTAGGCAGTCCTCCGGAGGGGGGGGGTCGCGCCATCTTTAAAAATGGGTCTCTAATTCCATTTAGTTTTCTTATAATAATGAAAGAAAATTTAGCAAAAAAAAAAAAAAAAAAAACTCTCCATAGTCGGGATGTCAACTTACCAGGTTTTTAGCACAGTAATTACAGTTTTCGTAAATAACCAGGGAAAATCGTAAATTACCGAGTACATCACCGTGGTAATTACCGTTCAAAACTGTATTTATTGAAAATATTACATATTTTACAAAAACAAAGAAGTGTAGAAAAATCATGGTTAGGAAACTAACTGGGAAAACGTTGAGGGAAACTAAATTTGATTTATAAGATCTTACCATTCAAAGGGGATTTCAACTATAGCTCTGTTTTGTGGGAAATTGGTTAAAGTTCGGCGAAAAATAATATCAATAGAGTAAAAGGGCTATGTTGAAAAATGTTTCTGAAGGATAATAACAAGGCTTAAGTAGCTCTTAATAGTAACATAATTCTTAAAATACATTTTACTAGCGGTAATAGGAAATTATAGAGATTACGCGGAGAATTCTTATCGCTACTCGATGATAATGATTGAGATGGGAGGAGCTTAATCTTAGAGCATGCGTGCGTTTTACAGCGTGAATGGCGTCGCCAGATGTCGCTGTAACCGTAACGCGAGCTTTGACTTGATTTTTCAAACTCACGCGCTACAGTACGCGCTGTTGTGTAGTAAGCTTTACCATAGCCGACTCGATCACGCTTTTGGCTGCACGCGCTATGGCTTTACGGATTTCCAGTGTAACCTCTATAATTTCTTCATGGCAACGATAAAAACTGACATAATTGTGAAATTTAGACGATGTAAAAATATAGTTTGAGAAACCGCGATTGTGGCTTATGGTATTTGTCGGGTGGGTTTTTTGCGATTCTGTGACCGGGCGCAAAAGAAAACTCCCAGAACCAATAAAACAACGCAAATAATGATGAGAATGATGAAGGCGGTTGTGCTTATTACAGATGGCTCTACAGATTCTTCGGGAATGGCGTTAGTAGCGTTTATCATATAACCAAGAGCCCATCCAACGCTACTATTTTTAATCTACAAAGCGTACGCTAGTTAATTAGAAATCGTATTATTAATAAATAATAATTTAAGATTGAACTTACTTTTTTAGTAAAGGTTATGCTAGGCCAGCTTTCCGAAGTATAATTATACCCCTTAGTTAAAATGACATCAACGGCGTGACCTTGCATACAAAATTTTGGCAATACATCGGCTTTGGCGCTAGAGTTCATGGCTACCACCTGAGACCAAGTCTTTTGGCAAAAGTTTTTCACTTTATCTCGATAGTTTTCTAACGTAGTATTTTTGGCGTCCAGAAAATCAGTTGTGTAAAAATAACTAGAAAATGCCTGAATTTAAAAGAAAATTACAATAAGTCTTCAAAATGAATAGGAATAACGTATAGGCCTACCCTACCCTACCATCATATTATCCGGTCTGATAGAAGATTCAATTTCTTGAAAACATTCTTTGTAACCCGTATTTACGCAAGTATCGTGGTTAAAAACGATACTCATCATCTCTTGACATTTGTCGGTATCCGACGTCCCTTTGATGGTGAAATTCTTAGTCTATCCGCGAATTAAAACGATATTCCTTTAAATATAACGGCATAAGTTCGTAAGATATGTTCCATAAGTTTGTCACTGGTTACTGAGAGCTTGTCACGAAGCGACGCCTGGTGAGGCGCTGTCAAAGGCTTAGTACAGACTAAATACCTCTCTAGCATTACGAACTTGTATAGGTAGTGTCATACTTATGGAAGATATCTTATAAACGTATGATATCACCATGGTATTATGTTTTACGAATTACCAGAAGCGTGGGGTCAATTAAAAGATCGCGTTTAGATTCCTTCGTTTCGGTACAAGGTTGGTCGAAAATATCAACAGCGCTGTTAATTTCATTCCAACCAGAATGGTGACACGGACTCTCCACCGTTTCCGATCCTTTTAACTGAAATTAAGTTTTAAGATTTGAGTTGAAAAAATGTATCCTTTCGCCTTAAACGAAGCTTGTCCTTATTACATCGGTTATCGTTGACAAGTAACGTCTATGTATTTCATTGGCACCGTAACATAGATAAGAAACGCTAAAAACATGGTATTTTTCACCGTAAATATTTAAGGTTTTCACGTTAGGTTTATCTTTAAATTCTTCAACAACTTCGAAAGCTATCTGAGTCGAAGCTCCGCCCATATCAACGGATCCTACAGTAGGGTGCTGAAAAATTAACCCGTAACTTAGTAGAATTACGCCTTAGTACTTTGGTGTAATTAAGCAATCTCTAGATTATCGTACCAATTTGCTTTGAAGACTTCCCAATAGAAAATTGCTGGTAATCCACGCGAATATGCCTTCATCTTGGCCCGTAATTACCCCGACATCTTCTCGACGCATCCCGGATTTGGGTATCGCGCACTTTATAGCGATAAATGTGGCCATATTTAAGTAGGGATTAGAAATACTTGGAAACAAAAAACACACACAAAAAATATGATCGCAACACCGTAAACTCAGGTTTAAATATGACGCCTATCACGTATTGCTTTTCAAATTGCCCACCAATCGGGATAGGCGTTCGAGATATTTGAAACTGTAATGATGTAAGTACTTAAGTAGACGCATTCCCGCTGTGGCGGCGACGTAAACTGGAGTATCACCTCGTTTTTCATCAGGAATTTTTTTCCCAACTTTTTCTAAACAAGGTATTAAAGATTTTCCAGCATCTTCCGGATTTGAGAAACTGGATATTCCCTCTGTTAAGCGAAGAGATCAAAATGTTTCAAATTTTCTTTTCAAAAAAAACCCACTAGAGTACTTGAACATCGAAAATTCATTGGCCCAGTGTTGTCTAACCAAAGATGTTAAGTCCAAGAACCCACATAAAACCCGAGAACGTGCGAATACTTTTTTAGGGCTTGGAAAACCCGGGATCACGTGACCCCTTCCCAATTCCTCGTACATTCTAGTGTCTTACTCGACACTTAATGGCAAGTTCGTTTATTTATAATAAGCTATCGCATTACCTTCTACACCGCATTTTTCGATTTCATCGACGTATCCCGTCCCTTTGTATTTATCTCCCTTCCATTTGTATAATAATGCCTCCGAATGACTTGAACCAGCGTCCACTATGACTCCGTACTAAAAACGAACAATAGAAAAAAAGAAGAACCATTTAAATGATTTTACCAAGCATTAATCTGGGAATTTAACCCGCAATTTATTACGAAAAGGGGCCCGCCCATACTATACACAAAGAAATAATATTCAATTGTTCCCGCATGGAAGCGAATCTAATAGCACCCCGAGTTTTTGTAATGATTTATTTGTCATGGTATGGCATGCGGTACTGGGAAGTGTCAAAGCGTAAATAGCTTTTCTTAGTTTTTTGCTCGCGAGTTGACAAAAGTTGTCGGGAAGCTCTCCAGAAAAGATTGAAGTTTCTTTACTTTATAATACATTACGTTTTAAAAGCTTAAGATAAAAATTTCGTCCCGAAGTTTCCCATTTGGCAACGTTCGTAATCGTAAACGAAAGTGCCTGTCCTCCTTACTTCTATTTTGAACATCGGGGTGTAATCAGAGAAATACTTGTACTGGAATAGAAGGTTGACTTTTTGGTTCAAGTTTCCACGTCATAACCGGAAACGAAGGGAGAGCGTTTTTTGATTGTAAAAGCCAACCTTCTATTGGGGTACTATTTTCTATGACGTAACCATCCTTTCGTTAACTACAATAATACAGTGAAACTCGCTGTCTAGGCAATTCTTACGTAATATATATGTTTTGCAGTTTTTATTTCCGCAGCTGGATTAATTTATTAGTGGTTTTACGACTTACAGTAAGAGTTCCAGTGATAATGTTTTAATTTGACGAAGTAACTATAGGCCTAGATTTAGACGCGGAGGGTTTTTATGAACAGTTTTCACTAAAGGTGCCAGATAAAATTCATCCCCTCTCAGAGAGGTGATCTCGATTAAATAATTTCAGTTGTTTAATAAGTTTAGCATCCGTGATAACTTTGTCTTAGTACGTAAACTACGTAAGGACGTGCCGAGGGGTCACTCACTTAACGTAATCGGTGTACACGACTGTACCTTTGACTGTAATAAACTGATTACGTGGAATCTTTAAGTTTCCTGCTTAAATGATTACAACAATCAGTAATCAGTGTACAGAAACTCAGAGAGTGATTAACCCCTCGGAACGTGCGTACATCTTCGTCTAAACTAAACATTATCCCTTAAATCTCGTAATATATAGTTATTAATAAAACTTACGTCAAAAGGTATATCTCCTCCGGTCAAGGCATAGAGCAAGGATAAGAATATTAATCCGACTAATCCAACGACGATAGAGATTCCCGCCAAAATCTTTAGATTGGCCATATTGATTTGTCTCGCTCAAACCACTTTTAAGAACTTTTCGGCCGTACTAACCGTCCAAGGATCTGGTTAGTTTTAAGTCTCTATATAGAATTTTTTTAAGAGAGAGAGTTACTGGTGTACGAAATTTGACACCGTAGCTGTTTCACAAGTCCAAAATTCCTTAAAACGCGGTCTGGGGCCCTGGGAAGAAGCAACGTTTCAAATGGAACGAAGTCGCTCGCTCAACTGACAGCCACTATAGTAAAATAAAAGAACTCTTTTCAGTTTAAGCATCGCGACAAAACTTTTCGCTAAAACATTTTGAGGAAGATTTTAACCGTTATTAAAGGCAAGAAAGAAGACTGTAGTTATGTGCCAAGAAAATTTAGTTTCGCGCCAAAACGCGTACCTACGCCCATGAACTATAGGAACAGGGTTAAAGATAAACTTGCCCGGATGGTTAAGTCGCTTGTAATAACAATCGGGAGGGAATTAAGGGATATAATATTTCTCCTTTCAATAAATAAAAAAAAAATGCAGCTAGCTTTCAAGGTGTTCTAATGTTAATTACAACAAGTACACGTATATAGATACCAAAGATTTAGAAAGACCTTGCCTCGCGTCTTGTCTTATAGCTTTTCTTTCTTTCTTTTTATATTTTTTTTTCAAACCCTTAAAGGCTCGATTCCTTCTAGGGTGATTCTCAGACGTCCTGTTTTAATTAATGAATTCCAAGGGGTTGGGGGGGAAAAGGACTTAAAACCATTTTAACTTCGATAACTTCCGCCAGAAACCCCGGAGAGATATGGCGAATAAGATTAGTGTGTAATATACGACCCGCACCAAAAAACTTCAAAGGCAAATTTCTCATCGAGGGTGTATATAGTGAAGGAATAGAAAGCAACCTTCAAAATTATCATATAATCTTCAAGCGTGGGCCAATAAACTACAGGACATAATATGACTGTACAAATTGAATGGTGACATGTTTTCGGTACGGTTCTGTTCAGTTTTTACCGTTTCTTAACTTTAACCGCGCCAGTAATTTGTTATTAGAGAATCTTAGGTTTGGAACAAGATTTTCAAAAGTCTGTTGTTGATAGCGGTTGAATTGCATACGTTACAAATGACTGGCAACACTTGTCCGCACACAATCTCTAGTGACACTATAGTTTTCCCGTTTTTATTGACCCATGCCGTTAGGAAATTACCGATGATTTGTCAATTATCTTCCATTCCTTGGCTATATTTTTGGTGATGAAAAAATGTCGGTTGAAAGATATAGAGGTTCATTTAGATCGTTTCAAAGATCACTAGGATAGAATTTTTGTTAAAGGGATCAAATTACATTCGCTGGTTGGCTATAGACGATAATGAGATATTTTAAACCAAAAGACGCCAGCCACGTTTATGAAATTACTTATGAAAATATTTATTTTAAAATTTATCTTGTCAAAAAGATAATTAATACGGTTTTTTTCTTCACTCGTGGGAAGTTTTCTTTTTAACAATTTCACCAACAGTTAACAGGGATATGTCAATTTATATCTTAAGTGGTTTTATTCATGGTTGGAATCTAACCTTTGAACGACGGATTTCGTCGTTTTGTCATGCTTTTCAATTGAACAAAAATCCCCCGCTTGAGAAGGTCCGCTACTATATTGGAGAGTGGGGGGTAGTTCCAAGGGGGTAATCACTATAAATTCCCTTTGGTTGTACAAGCAAAGGTACGGGACGGTGCATACACCATTTACTCTTAGTGACTAGCCCCTTGACTTAAAAAGTTTTGAAAGTTAATCATTTCAAAACTAAATTGTACAAAAAAGAAAGACAATATAGAAGTCATGGATTTGTGTCGGATAAGAAAAAATGTACCTCTGAGGTTTTGTTTTTCTTTTTAAATTAACCTTCGTTGGAAGAAGATAAGATGGATGAAACCTCACCGCTAAATTCTTTTAATTAAAAACACGCGTGCTACAAGAGAAGTATACGATCATTATCGCAAATTATATAAATATCCTTGAAATTCATCACAGGAATTGGGATCCGACACTGGGGAATGTATTTAATAGAATTTTATACATATAGTTTTTTTTTTTTTTTTTTTAAGTTCCCCCGTCTTGTTGGTAGACTGCAGAGTGACTAATTTGGGGGGACTTGTAATGAAAACTGTTTATATACTTGACTTAGGAACATTTATGGTGTGATAGTAGTGGTTTTTGGGACATAATTTTTTGTGGTCCTCATTCGTTTCAAGGCATTTTCAAAACAAGAACCCCTAAGAAATACAAGGTTCATAAACTAAAATAATAATTTTCAACTTGGCGCCCACATTAATTGTTTTTCTTTCCCTTTTATAATTAATCGCTATAACATAAGGAAGACTAACATCAAATAATATTAATGCCGGTATATATCGCAACCGGTTTGTGTAGGTGCTGTACAATACAGGAATTTACTGACTGACTAGATAGTATAGGTCTAGTAAAGCTACACGGCTACAGTGCATTAAATTTATCTTGCATTAAAAGCTTGTGTTGCCAATATAATTTAAGGTTTATACAAGAAGTGATATCTAGTTTATTAGGGAGAAGGTTGAAGATGCCTAAGTATTCGCGCGCCATAGTCCCAGTCCCCCTTTCAAAATACAAGGGGGGACGTAAAAGGAGGCCACCGGGCTATTTCATAGCCTCTCCTCAGTCGGAAAATATGACTGTAATTTTCCCGTCATTCGCGTCGCACTGACGTGAGTTTTCAAGAACCAATGAGATGCTGGTTGTAATTTAGAGGCGGGGATTAACTCCGTCCGGACCTATATACGTACATTTGGACTGGAGATAAAGCTGGAAATGCGGCGAATTTATACCTTCTCCCTAATAAACTAGATATCACTTCTTGGTTTATATTACGCGGTATAATCTCTCTCATTATTACGAGTCAAAAACACGTGACTTTTTTAACATTTTTTTCAAGTCGCTACCCTTGAACTACAACGTTTTGATAATCGGTATACACGGCCAACTTTTAACTAAAGATTTCACGAACTCGCCCAGTATTTTAAAATAATAAATTAGTCGGATAAGTTTTAGAGTTAGCTGTTAGAGAAAATATATCACTGGAATAGAAAGTATATGGAATTCGTAGCGGTTACGACCACGTGCGTCGCATTTAAATATAATCGATACTAAACTCCAACCAATTAGAGACAGACGAAAGCTTTGGCGGCAAAATGAGCTTCTATTCCCGCAGTTCTAGTTTCTACGTTATCTGTAACCGATACTCTTGAGAAATACAGATTTTTCATTCCGTCATCTTTATAAACTTACCTAAAATGAAGTCTACCTTGAAAAATACAAGCAAAACCGGGCAATATCTTGTTATTTGGTAGGAAAGTTTAGAATGTGTTATAAATTTAGAATCTTCCCATGTAGCGTCCAAAAACTGACAACTATCTAACTAGAAAAAGAAACTCCGTTTCAAAAATCTTATCTCCGTATTATAAACAATACACCGCGCTAATTAACACGCGTAACATTTTGTAATAACGGCGGATTTTGATGACAATCTTGGTTGGTGAAATAACCTTGGGTTTTAATCAATATCTCCCTCTAGTTTTATTATATTATAGTTATAATAGTGAAGCCCAAAACAGTTATCACGAATTCCTCCTAAACGCGGCTTTACTGGCTTTGCAAACTTATAAAACACAGGTCGATTTTCTACTTCAAACTTTTATCTGACATAATCAATATATCAGCGTTATTTAACAGCCTTGTTCCGATAAAACAATTCCCATTGTACTTATGTACCTGGTACTGCAAATGTTTAAAGGTTATACACTCCGAAAGAAGTCCATTAGTTAATGCAGATTGAAAACTATACTTATAAAATTTGGTGCATGCACAATTCCATATTCGAGTTTCCGGTAATTAAAGTTTTTTGGAACAGATTACGTAATATTTTAAATTCATTTCTTTAGCCTTGGGTCGGTCGGTTTTGAGTTCAAGTGGGCGAAAGAAAGTTAAATGTATTTTGGGTATAAATATTTCACGCGGGAAGTTGTCAAAGAAACGGTTATAAAGGACAAGATGATCGAATTATATATTCACGTCACTTTGCTCTAGACTATGTCATATTTAAAAACAGGCCTTATTTGATTCAATTCAAAGTGCTCTAGGCGTACTATACATTTATTATTCGAATTGACCTCGCAAATGTTAGTTAAGTATAAGACATTAAGTGTAAAGGTTCTTTTTTTTATATACAAAGTACACATTAACTTTCCAGAAAAATATGGGTCAGCTTAATTCTTTTGATGAAAAACGAGGGGGTAATCACTCGTACTTTCCCTAGCCCTACAACAAGGGATTCTATTAATGATTTAATACAGCGTGTACACTGATTACACCGAGTGACTGGCTGGCTCAAAGCGGTTATCTAAATTATTAATTAAGTCCGTCGCGTATTGTTACTTCTACTGTTTTCCTTTAAAAATCAGCACTAAAAACTAATAATAATAATAATAATAAGCGTTGCGCAAGTGGCTCTCCCCTTTATATTATAAGCCATCATTAAAGTTTATAAATAAATATTACAGAAATGGGCGTCAATTGTTTTATCAAATATAATATTTCAATCATTTCTGTAATAGTATCTTTACGTTCATCTACCTTCATCGCGAATTAAAACCTACGCACAACATCTATACAGCGTGTTTCTGATAAATTAAGGGGCAGTGTTCTTTGGGAAATCAATTTTGAATCGAAATGTAACTTAATTCTATCTCCATTTTTCCACAAGGGACACTGTTTCAAGTTAAGATGCCAGACCAGATTTATCAGAAACACCCTGTACAATAAATTTTCAAAACAAACTTACTTGTAACGTTACCGTTATCCTTTAGGAAATCGCGTCTCTTTCATACGGAAGATGAAGCGAGACTGTCAAAACATATCAGACCCGTTATTTTACTTTTCATTATTTCTCTCTCTCTCTCTCTCTTTCTCTTGTCTCCTCCCTCTCTCTAGATCGCAACACCCACTTTTTTAAATCTACATAGATGTTTGTTGGTGTTTGGAAATTAATGCTCACAATGCCAAGCGTACTTCAAAATTCCAAATAGATTGATTGTCATAGTGAATTCACGATACGTTTCCTACTCTCGAAGTACGACATTTCCAACGCCTCTTTAGGGTTAGGAAGTAGCTAGAGCAAGAAGTGATATCTAGTTTATTAGGGAGAAGGTATAAATTCGCCACATATCTAGCTTTATCTCCAGTCCAAACGTAGGTAAGGAGTTAATCCCCGCCGCCTCTAAATTACAACTAGCATCTCATTGGTTCTTGAAAACTCGCGTCAGCGCCACGCGAATGACGAAAATTACAGTGTATTTTCAGACTGGGGAGAGGCGAAATAGCTCGGTGGCCTCCTTTTACGTCCCCCCTTGTATTTTGAAAGGGGGACTGGGACTATGGCGCGCGATTACTTAGGCATCTTAAACCTTCTCCCTTATAAACTAGATATCACTTCTTGGATAGAGTTCAAAAGGATTGCGGTGATCAGTTGAACAATTCAGATTAGTTAATTAGTTTAAGATCCATTTTTATTTAGGAATCGGAATTTATACCACGCAGGTATAAATACCAAACAAATAAACACAGCATATACACACACTCGCGTTCTCTCTATTATTTACATAACCACCATAATTTTAACTGCAATTATAATAGTTTTCGTACAATAATAATAATATGTATTGGGCCCATATTTATCTTCATTCAATTAAGGGTGAAAAAAAAATTTATAAAGCGGAATAAAACCAAACTTATTAAAAAAAATTGTAAGAGAGACAGACAGACAGAGACCGAGTTCAGCTCTGAATATTCCTATTATTTTTTTTTTGTTTATATATTTATATATATATATATTTATATATATGGTGGAATTCGATATTTACATATCACGATCGCCAGCTATGACTAAAAATTCTGGCTACTAAAACTTTAGTTTTTTAGCAATATTGGAATGACATCAAATCAAGGAAGTATATATGTATATATATACCGTGGGTAGAGCAATTTAGCTATATGCGTAATTATGATTTAAATTATCTAATATCCAATATACATTATTATTATTATTATTATTATTATTATTATTAAAGTGTTCGTCGAATTACGTACACGGTTTGTTTCTCGCGTTTTATTTAGTAAAAGAGTTGTTTATTTTTAATAATTAATTAATGTTTAGCAACTTGCCCACTTCTTTGGTTAGGAGTTTGCTGACACTCAAACATTGCCGCTCTGTCCCTTATTCTTTTAGGTGGCGAAGTGCACTTTAGCGATACTACCGAATGTTCCGTTGTTTTTGACAATTCGCTTTTCGAATTGTCAACGCATTTCGACGCGTCCTTCAAATCTATCTTGTTGAAAATCTCAACGTGTTTAGGTGAATTTTTCACGACGTTTCTAGAAGTTGTCTTTTTAAGAGTACTAGACGAAGAATTTGATCTCGACTCTTTAGTTTTAACGGAATAAATGCTGGCGCCCGTGTTTTTAGTAGAGGTGGAAGGGTTCTTAACCGGGCTAGTTAAATTTGAGCTTAATTGTTTTTCATTTCCTCGTGATTTTTGAGAGGGGGTTCTCTCAAACGCTTTCTGAGTTTCTTTGAAAAAAGGGTTTTCAGATGAGTCACCCGCGGGATGTTGATTTACGGGGGTTCCCGGAGAAGACTTACTTCGTTCGTTGGTGTCCGACTCGTGGTCTTTGCGTACACCTTTCTTAGGCGACAAACTCCTCCTTCTGGCTTGGTCAAATCCCCCGTTATCTTCTTGAGTAGGAGACGCCAGTTTTGTACAGCTGCCTTTGCGAACTCTGAACTCATTTTGAACTTTTTCTTTTTCCTCGGCTTCCACTCTGAAGCTTTCGGAACGTAGTTTTTCTCGCAATTGGGCTCTTCTTTCTTCTTTAATCCTATCAATCCTTTCTCTCCTCACGGCTTCTGTTTCTTCGGGGCAAGAGGACTGAGATAGAATTTCTTCACTGGGGGACGAAACTGGCGTCAAACTCTTTTTGGGAGACGAAGAATCTTCTTCGGGAGCTGAGGTCGAACTCGAGTCCGAAGCCGGTGTGGTAGGAGTCAGTTCGATGTCTCTGTCTCGCTTGGGTGACGCGAGAGATTCCGTTTTTCGATGACTTCTCGGTGGTTTACTCAAGTTTAGCGTTTGTGGCCTTTCCAAATTTGTAGTAGGACAACAAGGAAGACTGACTGAAGCCGTTAACGGGCTTTTGGAAGACGTTTTCACCCCGGAAACCTTTTGTTTAGCGGGGCATTGTTGAATCAGCGTAGTTTGTAAATTTTTAGTAGGGCGATAGCTATCCGAGGCTTCCATCAAGTCCAAAATGGGGTCGGACCAAGGATCCGTCTTGGGGCTATCGCTTTGCGAGGGAGACTGAAGATTTTGAAGTTTAAATACTTTAATTTGAGTGTATAGACTGGGTTGGGAAGGTTTCTGTCGAGTTATAACCTCCTCCACAACCGCTACCGTATGTCTTTTCCCGGGCGAAGGGAGACTTTGAGTTTTCTCTTCCTCTTCGGACTCTCCCTTATCTCCCGGTATTTCGAATTTGGACAACAACTCTTTCACGGAAGACTTTTTGTCACCTAACGTGTACTTGGGTGAGGAACCAGTTGGTTCCGAGAACCTTTTGGGTTCCGTGGGAGCTATGTTTTCTTTAAGAGCCGATAATGGTTCCGAATTTCGTTTTTTATCTTGTTCGTGTTCGATAGGCGGTATGGGAATGGGGGGAGCCACGACGGAACGCCTCAACTCCACACCATTAACGAAAGACGTCTTAGATTTCTCTGCAACTTCGGCGCTATTCAATTCTTCGGGTGGCTGTTTTTCCACTAAAGATAGCCTATTGGAAGAATTACTTTGAAATACTTTCTGTTGACATTCAGCTTGAATCTGTTCCATTTCCAGCCTCATTTGATGCTCTCTTACGATAGAGCGTCCAATCTCGGATTCAAACTTCCTTCTTGATTCTTCAATGGGTGACGCTGGAGAGGCTTTTTCTAAACACGATTTGCGCCAACTGTTCCGCAAGGGGTCACCGCCGTGTTGCCTAATCGCGTCGCAATTTCTATTTTCTACTTCTTCGGAAACGTCGATACTAGATAAAGAAATGAGATCACTGGAGAAATTTGGCACTAACGAAGATTTCGTTTGGTGGATAGGATCATTGGCGTCTAGTTTATTATTAGTACTGTCCAAACGCGTCAACGTCAAAGACGAAGGTTCCATTTGTTTATTGAAATAGTGGGCGATAGCTTCGTCATCGCTAACGGACAATGGACTCGTTCCACCGTCATTATTGTCAGAATCGTCACTGTCCTCCGTTGGTCGATCAACTTCCGGTTTAAAATGATCTTCCTGTTTAGTTAAGGATACGGGAGAGAGTTGGTGGCTTTCCACGTGACTAGACGCTAAATTTTGCTCGATGATGGGAGAAGCATCAATATCGGAACCACAGGCGCTACCGTCGCTACTGCTGCTGGGCATTTCCGAAATATTCGCCATTGTAGGAGAATCCGGGGTTTCTAAAGAAGTATCCATTCCAGTTGGACTTAGATAGTTTCTATCTTCGATGAAATAATTCTCCGATAAAACGCAATGATTTCCCGGTTCAAAAGATCGTAACTGCGAGGTGCTCAAAGTATCCGACGCGGTAACTTCCAATGATCCGCAGTTACTTAAAGCCATATCGTTTTCTTCTTGAGGAAGATCGGCTTGAAATGGTTTGACGTTGAATTTCTCATCGTCACACGAATTTCGGGGTGAAACTTTAACGTTAGTTTGAATAGGAGTACCTAAGAAGGTTTTACGATCCACAAAGGATTCTTGGGTAGCGTGAATCTCGGCTACAACCGTTTCTTCATTTCGAAAAGCGGCCGCCGCCGCATCCATTAGGTAAGAACTTTCCTTCGTTTCCTCCGCATCGGCGAAAGAGTTCTTTAATTCTTTCTCAAAGTTTACGAACAAACCGCTTTCATTTTCGTCACAATCTTCTACTTCCTCTTCTTCTTCACTTTGAGACAGTTTCAATCTAGATGTTTGGCTTTCCATTTCCTCTTCGCGTTTTTCAACAGCGGGGACAGACGACTGTCGACATTTCTCGCTTAACCTTTGAACTTTAGGGCTACCAACGTCGCTATCGGAACTGTGAAGTTTTTGTTTCCTCGTACTGGTGGTTCCTTTGGGGCAAAGTGGTAAGTTATCCGATCCGTAACTATCGTCATTTCCGCTGGAATTGTTACTATTGTCTTTATGATCACTCGAACCACCGCGAGTTAAACTCAAGTTAATATCCTTAAACTCCTCATTACGGTGCATCATTTCAACTACTTCGGTGTATAATTGAAACGCGCATGTCTCGCGCATATCCGCGCAATCGTTATCTTCCTCCTCCCTTAATCCTTCTTCCATGGCATTTTCATCGTCATCGGCGTCATCCAATCGATCATTGTCGCAACCACTTTCAAGTTGTTCGAAATACGAATCGTGGGACACTGAACGGACGTGTTTATGGATGTTGGGTGATTTGGGAGGTGAAGTATAGCTGGAACTCAATCCCTCTATTCCCGTCGCGTATTCGTAGAGTGGCCAGGACAACTTACTTAGATCTATATAAATGAAAATTATAACCACGCATCAATTCCTAAGAACTATAGTTACATATCATTAATCCCACGAATGAACTCAACCATTGATTGCTTCAATAGCGCAATAATACTCTTGTAGGGTATCATAGAAGTACATTAATTTTATAATCGTGTATTTGGGCAGTTAAAAAACCATAATTAACACATCTGTCATAATTCTATTAAAAAGTCTTCCCAAATTAGGGAGAATAGTTTGCTACCACGAACTTTATCATGACGTCACACCCTCCTACCTCTTACCTCGATTTTGGCGACCATATTGGAAATCGTCAGCTCATTCCATATAAATAATTTAGACCACCAATATCGGCGGCGTCACGTCTCTGTAGCTCCTCCCCCCCCCCCTCAGTACCACTCTATAGAGAGCTTTCAGATGGGATAGTAGTACGTCACACCCTCTAGTCTTACCGCTAGCTGTTCTGGTAGCCATATTGTTGGTGGTCTCGGCTTCATTCCTGCTTTAAACCCACCAATATGGCTGCGTAAATTATTCCACGACACTCAGCTTCATTCCCGCTTTAAACCCACCAATATGGCTGCGTAAATTATGCCACGACACTCAGCTTCATTCCCGCTTTAAACCCACCAATAGGGACTTGGCAATTCGGGCTTAACTCCGCCCCCAGCGCTATTATGGTATGTTTTTTTAACAGAATGAAAACTATATAAGCCCCTCCTCCTGGTATGTTTTTTAGCACTAATGGGAGGTAGCCTGACGTTGCATGACGTAGTACTGCAAAGTCCCTATATGGGTGCGTAAATTATGCCACGAGACTCATTTTCTAACTGAAAGCTCTCTATTCTCAACATTTTTTTAAACCCCTATACTATTCTTAATACTTTGAGGTAAGCCTGGCGAAATCTTTTAAAATTCAGTCTCACAATGAAACTACAACAGAGGCCATACTTTAGGTCAAGTAAAGTTACCCTTGAAAGGGTATTTCACACACTGAATATTACAACTGGGATGGTTTATAGCAAAAAAAAAAAAATCCGTGGAGAATAAGTAGGGGTGTGCGAGCCCTGAATTTTCAGTTTCGAGCCGAGCTCGAGCCTTGAAAAATTTTTCTTATCGAGCTTCGAGCCGAGCTTTGATTTTCTTATCGAGCTCTCGAGCTTTCAGGTTTAGTCAAAAATCGGGTTTCGAGCCTTATCGAGCTTTCGAGCCTTATCGAGCTTTCGAGCCTCATCGAGCTTTGCAAACCCATCTTTCACACAGTCGAAATAATACCATATTTTGCTTTTACGGGGCCGCTTGATTCAAAATTTGGTCTTCATTGTCTTGATCACTATTTTGAATTAGTTCTTGACTATTTTCGAAAGTTGGATCGTCTTGACTATCTAGGCTAACATCTTGACTATCATCTATGCTAATATCCCGACTATCTTCTTCGCTGGCTTCCATATCAGAAGCTTTAATGTTTGTTAGTCTCTGATTATCTGGTATCTTTAACTTTTTAGTGAGTTTTAAATTGTTTTATACTAGTTTTGAATTCTGTTTATACTAGTTTTGAATTCTGTTTTATACTAGTTTAGAATTCTGTTTTATACTAGTTTAGAATTCTGTTTTACTAACTTTTAATTCTAATTTAAAATAAATTCTACAAACCGACCAAACTTCCCATTATCCCTGAAGCTTCACCAAAACAAAGGACTTTCTACCACCGAATGGCAAATCGCCTATTGAAATAATTTCACGTGCTTTCATGCATGCTACATATCAAACTAAAGAGCCAATCAAAAGTCGTCTTAGAACTGCTTCTGTGTCTAACCATTTCAAGAGCCAATAAGAATTAAGCTTACTTAAACCCCTGCGCAGATCGAAAAAGTAGGATTTCGCGCATCCAGGGTTTTTGAGAGATGGTTGGGAACTCAATTTTGGCTATCGAGCTTTAATCGAGCTTTGGGCCAAGGCTCGAAAACTTATCGAGCTTTTCAAAAATCGCTTATCGAGCTTCGAGCCGAGTACTCGGCTCGAAGCTCGATCGAGTACTCGAACCTTTTCGAGCACTCGCACATCCCTAAGAATAAGATAAAATCTTTGAAATGTCTAATCTAAATGGGCCCGGGAGGCGGTCCTTGACACGCCCCCTGTCTTCATTTACAACACGCGTATTGTCCCAAAACCGGTTGGTTTCGCTTGACAACAGGACAGGGGAGATGAAATTTATTACCAGAGCGGTTTGGGTTTTGGGCATGGACTTTATAATACTAAGTAGGGACTGGCAACAAAGAGGTCATTTAATTTTTGAAGAGGATTGTACAGGGTTATACTTATACCGATTGTACAGGGTTATACTTATAGAGTAATTTCGGTTGAGAGGGGAGTGAACTGTGTATCCCCTACGTTAGGGGCAACTTTGTACTAGAGAATACTATTTGCCCCCAGAAGGGAAGGGGAGGGGGGATATCACTAAGGTAAGAGGAGGGGGGATATCACTAAGGTAAGAGGAGGGGGGATATCACTAAGGTAAGAGGAGGGGGATATCACTAAGGTAAGAGGAGGGGGGATATCACTAAGGTAAGAGGAGGGGGGATATCACTAAGGTAAGAGGAGGGGGGATATCACTAAGGTAAGAGGAGGGGGGATATCACTAAGGTAAGAGGAGGGGGGATATCACTAAGGTAAGAGGAGGGGGGATATCACTAAGGTAAGAGGAGGGGGGGATATCACTAAGGTAAGAGAGAGGGTTATGATGTTGCTGTATATGGGAAAGAAATTACTCTATACCGATTGTACAGGGTTATACTCATACCGATTGTACAGGGTTATACTCATACCGATTGTACAGGGTTATACTCATACCGATTGTACAGGGTTATACTCATACCGATTGTACAGGGTTATACTCATACCGATTGTACAGGGTTATACTCATACCGATTGTACAGGGTTATACTCATACCGATTGTACAGGGTTATACTCATACCGATTGTACAGGGTTATACTCATACCGATTGTACAGGGTTATACTAATACCGACTGTACAGGGTTATACTCATACCGATTGTACAGGGTTATACTCATACCGATTGTACAGGGTTATACTCATACCGATTGTACAGGGTTATACTTAAACCGATTGTACAGGGTTATACTTAAACCGATTGTACAGGGTTATACTCATACCGATTGTACAGGGTTATACTCATACCGACTGTACAGGGTTATACTCATACCGACTGTACAGGGTTATACTCATACCGACTGTACAGGGTTATACTCATACCGACTGTACAGGGTTATACTCATACCGACTGTACAGGGTTATACTCATACCGACTGTACAGGGTTATACTCATACCGATTGTACAGGGTTATACTCATACCGATTGTACAGGGTTATACTCATACCGATTGTACAGGGTTATACTCATACCGATTGTACAGGGTTATACTCATACCGATTGTACA
This sequence comes from Phalangium opilio, assembly GCF_054372755.1. Taxonomy (NCBI): domain Eukaryota; kingdom Metazoa; phylum Arthropoda; class Arachnida; order Opiliones; family Phalangiidae; genus Phalangium; species Phalangium opilio. Next base: position 16,240,602 of record NW_028324182.1, read on the forward strand.
GGGTTATACTCATACCGATTGTACAGGGTTATACTCATACCGATTGTACAGGGTTATACTTAAACCGATTGTACAGGGTTATACTCATACCGATTGTACAGGGTTATACTCATACCGATTGTACAGGGTTATACTCATACCGACTGTACAGGGTTATACTCATACCGACTGTACAGGGTTATACTCATACCGACTGTACAGGGTTATACTCATACCGACTGTACAGGGTTATACTCATACCGACTGTACAGGGTTATACTCATACCGACTGTACAGGGTTATACTCATACCGACTGTACAGGGTTATACTCATACCGACTGTACAGGGTTATACTCATACCGACTGTACAGGGTTATACTCATACCGACTGTACAGGGTTATACTCATACCGACTGTACAGGGTTATACTCATACCGATTGTACAGGGTTATACTCATACCGATTGTACAGGGTTATACTCATACCGATTGTACAGGGTTATACTCATACCGATTGTACAGGGTTATACTCATACCGATTGTACAGGGTTATACTCATACCGATTGTACAGGGTTATACTCATACCGATTGTACAGGGTTATACTCATACCGACTGTACAGGGTTATACTCATACCGACTGTACAGGGTTATACTCATACCGACTGTACAGGGTTATACTCATACCGACTGTACAGGGTTATACTCATACCGATTGTACAGGGTTATACTCATACCGATTGTACAGGGTTATACTCATACCGATTGTACAGGGTTATACTCATACCGATTGTACAGGGTTATACTCATACCGATTGTACAGGGTTATACTCATACCGATTGTACAGGGTTATACTCATACCGATTGTACAGGGTTATACTTATACCGATAAGGATAAGGACCAGTCCCAAAAAATTCCAACAATAACTAGTTAAATTATAATAGTTAAGTAATATTCTTACCTGTTGGACTCAACAAATCAAAATTAGTCGAATTTCGGCAGGAAGGTCCAGCTGACAATATAAGAGACTCGGCACTTTTAACTGTACGAAGTTTCTTAGGATTAGTGCGGGCCGAATCAATATCCAACGCCTTAACCTAAAAATTTAAATGTTTAACCATCAATCTCATGAAGAAAAATAGGTCAGATTGATAATACACAATATATATGACGAAATAAGTACCTGGAAAGGCGAAATGGGGAATGGGCTAGATCCGGTCATAACTTTCCTAGGACTCGAAATTTTTCTACCGGAACCGGGTCTTTCCTTTTCCCTACTTCCGGTCCTTGAGAAGAAAGACTTCCAACCGGAAGGAGATTTCTTTAACTTAGTACTGGATCGTTTTCTATATAAAGATAATACGCAAAAACAAATAGGTATAAAAAAAAAGACTTTATTTTCAAATAAAAATTGAACAAAATCATAAATAAATTAAAAGAAACAAGTAAATAAATAAATAAATAAATAAATAAATAAATAAATAAATAAATAAATATGAATAAAAATTTACCCTAGAGGAAGATCAATAACCGTATGATATTTAGGAGGAATATTATCGGGACCCGGTCCCACATCGATGTATTTTTGATGAGAAGGTGGTAAGTTTGTCGATAAAGCCCTAGAACGAGCTTCCTCTAAACTTAACAATTTCGTCGGAGTTGAAATAGCCAATGACTTTGGTCTACTTCTTTTAGGCGTATCTATAATTAAAACTAATCGGTTAGGTTAAAATAACGAGCATTCCAATAAGGTTAATAATTAATGTACCTAGTCCATAATCGGGACTTTGGAAGACTGGCATCTTTTCATTGAATAGGATATCAGCGTATCGAATGAGATACTCTGTTAAAACAGCTTGAACGCCCACAACGTGAAGGGCACCCACTCCTCCTCCTTCTAGATCTTTTGACCTGTTTATATTCATGGGGAGGGGTCATTGGAATCAGTGTCTATATTTCAACATTAAAAGTTGTTAAGTACTTACCTAAGTAAATTGGGTGCCCACACAATGGCGACGTTTTTAGGGGTCATGCCAGTTTGTTGGCCATGAGCGGCTACACGAGCTAAATGACACATCAGGTACTCTAAAGTTCTATAATGAGGGGGTGGAAGCTGCTGAACCACGTCTCGAAGTCGTAAGAGACGCACGTCATCCTCTGATTGGACCGCGGTCTTAAGAAAGGAGCAATATCTTTTGAAACCCAAATTCGAAGATATCTAAGGCGGTGGAGACTTACCACAAATTTATCGTAGAGTTGGTAAGTCAATAAAGGATTGGGCAGCTCTCGAAAATACATTTTAAGGAGCGACGCCACGCAATGAATATCTTGAATAATGGCTTCGTCCAACAAATCAGGGGCCCGGTCTTCGTCAAAGGCCAGTCGAAGTTTCTGAATATTGGAGGTGATACCAGATAGCCTGTAAATGCCGTCCACAATTCCGTGATTTTCTATGAATTCCGCGCAGCATTTCAAAACTAATGGAACTACAGAAATATATTCACGATTAAAATAAAAGAAAATATAAATAAAACCGTACACATTCACTTACTGTCTCGACCGGTGTTCATCAACAGTTCACCGAGATCACAACCAAAAACTCTTTCTTTTAAAATACCGCTTTGTTTGAGTTTTCGCCGTGAAGGTCGGGTCACTAGGAATGATCTGAAGAAGGCAATAAGTTTGCCGTGTTTCCTTAAAACTAAATGAACAAACGACGTTAATTAAATTAAATGAAACGTTGCTAAAACTTAGCAGTTATATAATTCGTAGTTATGGATATACCAGGTTTGGAATATTGCGTTGCGGATGAAGAATTTGGCACTTTGAGAGACTGCGGAACTTTATCGCCAATTACTTCGACGCATTCGCAAGGAAAGAAACCAACTTCGAAACCTTTTTTTCCTCTCCACCACGTGGATTCGTCTTGAGGAGGCATGTCAATGACTGAAACCATGTCTCCTACCTTAACAGATAATAACAACAATCATTGTAATTTAATTTAGAGAAAGAATCCACCTATAATTTAACCATATAATAAACATCCCTATTTGTGTGGCGAAAGGAAAGTTTTATTAGAAAAAAAAACCGTGCCTTATTAATGAAAAGTTGTCCAAGTACATTAATGTCAAGGAACTCCACAGTGAAAAAGTATCGAGGTCAGGCGGCTTACTTATCCACTTAAACCCCCCGAGGAAACAATTATTATCTACTAAATCGGTTTATTTTTTTTATTCTTCGGGTGTCTAGGTAGGTAGTTCACGTCCAAGAAAAAAAATTAACTTCAAATCGTAATAGATTTAAGTTTAAATAATAATTCCAAAAAGTAAAACGTAATTTCTAGCTTAGTAGCAATGCACGATGTATTCTCTTAGAGCCTGACACGTTCAAAGGCCGGTTGCTTCTAATATTATTTATTACGAAGCGTGTCTCTATCTTTAAACATCAAAATTGAATTCAACGATAGAAAAAGTTTAATTTAGCGAAGTGACACTGCACGATATCCCTCCATAACCACATGTATATTGAAAGGCAGGATACTACCATCACCCCTCACACTCAATATTCCCTTTAAAATTTGACGATGACAAACTGATTCCAGGAAAAAAATAACGCCTTACCGTGACGTCACAAGAAGTGACCAGGCTCTTCACGCGGACAGAGGTCTATTTCTGCGATAATTTCTCCATTCATTTATACTCTCGCTTAAAAACAGATCGATTTACATGTATCGCGAGCGGACTTGACGACATCACAATGCCATGCACAACCGCGGACAACCCGACACATTGACATTAGCCACGGAAATGGTCATAATATTTATGATTTAATCATGAACTATCGCGTTGGAATAATCCAGATAACCATGAAACGAATCCAAACGTACGTTACGTTTTCTATTGGAGGATACGTAATAGGAAATCCCTGGATAAGAACTCCATGCACGCAGTAGTCGCGGACGGAGCAAAATGGCTAGTTTCTCCTCTGGTTTAGAAACCAGAGACTGAAATGCCAGGCTCAGGATGGGAGAGAGAATACGGGAAAAACCGATGGCGGCTGGCAACGTTTGGGAAATTTGGAAAAAGCACATCGTTTTCAAGACCGCTTCCTACAACAACTACAAGCCCGCTAAAAATGGGTGGGAGGACTTCTTTTTCCCAGTCGATTTTTAGAGAGAGAGCGATTGGATAATAAACCAACAGTTTTTTGTCCTCTTTTGGTTATTAATACCAGAAAAAAAGAAACATTACCGAATCTTCAATTGGAGGTTTAACCGCTATGGCCTTGATATACCAGATATAATATCCATGTCAAAACTAATAAGTAATGACCCGGTGACCTCCGTAAGCCATCCTTGGGGGCCAATAGGTCAAAATAAGCTTAAAAAACCCCCCTACTTTCCTCGATTTTAACTTTTTAAGCCTCTTCACGAAGAAGTAACTTAATTATGAAAAGGAAATTCCGTTTTGAATCTTTAAATCGAATCATCGGGGAGTTCAAAGGTCGTGTCAAAAGTCTAACGCGATATAAATGTATAAATTGTTAAGGTATTTTATTCAACCTTCCTCTAGCCTACAACCTTTTAAACTTTAAAATTTAATTAAGACAATGATAAATAAATAAATCCCAAAATAATCCGTTAAATAGGCCAAAAAGAAAAAAAAAACTATTTTACAGTTGTCCAAATTATAAAGCGCTAGAAACGAAAGGTTATTATAAAAATAAGGACCATTCCCTTTCTCCTTTATACAGAAAAGATGATTAATATAAACGATTTTCTTTGTTGAATGGTCGTCCATAGAAAGAGAACTGTATTTCTTTCTAAAGCCTGGCTGTTGCGAGAAAAGGCGTTTTATACAATATCACACATCACGCCGAGTATACTGGGATGGCTATAACCCCAAAGGGGGGGGGAGATGGGGGGACCAGTTCAAAACTAAAATTTGATATATACAACAACTTTTAATCATTCATACCGTGTCTTGACAGAGTTGGGAAGAATCAAAACTAGTTATTATACGCCTTTTGAGAAAAATAGAAATATACGAAGTCGACTGACTCAACTAGATTTATATGTAGGCCTAGTTTATACGAGCAAAGATCATTTAGTTTATATTTAGAATCTAGCAGATATATTTCTTACTCACTCAAGATTGTCAAAAACCGAACTGAAACTAGCTCAAAATTAATTTACCCTTTTTAACTATAGTTAGCCGAGTTGATCCATTTCAAGATCACGTTCAACATAACCCATAGACCATATACAGGGTAGACTAAACACTATGGGATGCTGTAGATCTACAGAATTACGTAGTTTCTTTCTTCTCAGCATCAGACCATAACGTCTAGATGAAGTCTTTTGCCCCCAAAATGTCTAAAATAGATTTCCAGGCGCGGCAGAAGCAAGGGGGCTTGGGGCTTCTCTTTAATTGAAGAAGCAACATACACTGTGATGGGAGGAGTGGAGTTGCCACGCAAACAATTTCGGAAGGCCTTATAGCGAAACTAAAAGCGTAAATAAACTTTGGCCACTGAAAACCTAATGAAAGTTTCTACTATAGAACTTAAGAAACTAGGATGGAGAAATTGTGTTTTTTTGTTTTCTTTTTGACAGGTTCTGATTAATGATCACCTTTGTTTGAGAAAGGAACTAGACTTCCCAAGCCGTAAAAAAACAGTGGTAGAGGTGTGATGCCCCTCAAATTTCTATAGTCTTGTAATTGAAAAACAAAAAACTACCTAATCTAATGAATAACACCTCACACCGTGCATGCACCTGAAACGCGAGCGGTTCTACTGAACTTACGAAAACCAAAATTGTAAAGAACATTAATTATTTTTCATGATAGACAATATATGCCACAAAATTCTCCCTTGAAAGAACATGTATTCAATGGGGATTTCGGGCAAACCAAGCCCCTTAAACATTACAAAATCATACAAGCTCTCTTAGCCAGATAGACTATGTGCCACAAAAAATTCTCCAATGAAAAAATTCTCCAATGAAATATCGTGTATTCAAAGGGAATTTCGGGCAAACCAAGCCCCTTAAACACTACAAAATCGTACAAGCTCTCTTAGCCAATGATAAGGTATAAAATTGGGACTTACTTCAAATGATATCTCGTCTACAGCTTGGGCACGATATCTTTTGACAACGTAAGCAGCCGCGACTGCTGGCGTATTAATAGCGGCTTCGTCGGTAACGATGAGACGGTTACCACGATTGTCCAACTGCCATTAAAAAAGGAAGAAACAAGAACACCTAATCTTAATACCAGTACCAGAAAAATCCGATTTAAAAAATAAAAATACAATAATTCAAGAGATTTAGATTGAGAGGGGGGGGTTTAAACAAGATTATGGGGGGGGGGGGAACGAGTACACTTTAAGCTTAAACTACGACCATGAATATGTTCAATTACACCTTTAATATATTTAACTAATACCATATACTTAAAATGAATAGAATCTTATTATCCGTATTTGTTTGCATCGCCTCGCCTAGCACGCAATATTCTTATTACAAACTAAACAAATTCAGGTACAATACGACTTCTGGATTCGATAATGAAAGACTCTTAAATATAGAAGTTAAATCGTTGGCCCTCCTCTCCCTCACTCACTCAACTCGTGTCAGCTCGACTAGTTTTACCAATTTAAACAAATGAAGACATTGTACGATAACTGGACTTATGCGGCGGCGTCGGCGGGCGTTACAATTTTTCTTTTGACACAATCGTGTCAATTTTTACAGATTAAATAGAGATTTAAATCCTAAAGAAGTTCCAGTTTTTTATTATATTCTATTTACGGGGGAGAGATATATAGTTATATATTATAAAGACTTTACTTCAAAAGAAAATCTAATTCGAGAAGCGTGTACGTACATTCAGGATGGCCCCGAGCAATTTAATATATTAAATGGCCTTTTATTTCCTACTAAATATTAAAAAGAAACTGATTCGGCGTGCATAGACTCCAAAAAAAGGGTTGTAACTCATTTTTAACAAACAACTCGAGAATTGAAAGGGTTACTATAGCGTTTAATTTCGACTGACGTTAAGGTTTTGGTACAATTACGTCATAACTGTGTCTGTCTTGGAACTGAATTTTCCTAACTAATCTTGGGCTAACAATATAGAAACCTCAACTTAATTCGCTTATCTGTTTGTGCTTTGTGTATTTCAAAACAATAATTGCAAAATACGTAGACCCGCAATTCAATCTCAGTTTCACAAGCACCACAATTCTAGGATAGGGTACTTGTAGATAATTAAAAACAGTAACGAATTAATATAAGCCTCATTAACATAAATATTAACCTCGTGCGGGATGAGAGGAATAAAATTAATTTCAAGGTTAAAAAAAAAAAGAACTCATCGCATACATCGGAAATTCAAAGAGCGACAGTAAATTAATACGTTTGTAATATAATAGACGGGATAGGAAGTACATTCAATGAAAGACCCTGATATTAAACATTGTTCCAGTCGACATTTCATCAATCAAGTCCATAGAACATTTCATCAATCAAGTCCATAGAACATTCCTCCTAAGGTCCCTGTACCCGCGATACTAAACCAAGAAGTGATATCTAGTTTATTAGGGAGAAGGTATTCGTGCGCCATAGTCCCAGTCCCCCTTTCAAAATACAAGGGGGGACGTAAAAGGAGGCCCCGGGCTATATCGCCTCTCTCAGTCTAAAATACAAGTAACTTTCGTCATTCGCGTCGCGCTGACGTGAGTTTTCAAGAACCAATGAGATGCTGGCTGGTTGAAATTTAGAGGCGGCGGGGATTAACTCCGTCCGGACCTACGTTTGGACTGGATGTGGAGCGAATTTATACCTTCTCCCTAGTAAACTAGATATCACTTCTTGACTAAACTACAGGCTTAACTCGGGACGGACCGACTGAACCCATAGCTCTTTTAAATAAGTGATTTCGGTGTCTCGAACGAAAATATATATACACTCTCGTTCCGGGCTATTTAACTCGGGAACCATTTTGGTCTGACTTTTTCCTTCTGTGTGGGTGGCTCAGTTATGTAGACACAAATAAAGAAAAATAAAAGAGGTTTCTCCGCTTTATACGAATGAACCAAAACACAAACTACATTGAGAGAGGAAATTATACCAAACAGAATATAAATTTAAAACCACGGCGGTTTGATAAATCTTATATACTGGAGTTTATTTTTCTTTCAAATTTAATGATAAGCTTCTGTAGGTTGCTTTTTTTTCCCCTACTAAGCCTTTGATAGTCGTATATACTTATAAGAAAAGATTAAATAATACTAATATAGGTATTATAACAACACTAAGTATGGCCCAACAATCTTTGGTATCGCCGATAAAACTTTCATATAAACGCGACCCCTAGTGAGGCAGCATAGGTAATACGGTTTTAGAGCAAGACGTTCCAGTTTTAAATGGCATACTTATGATTTTATCTTACACTAATAATAACAGTTTCCCAAAATTTTATTATTGATGTCATTTATCAGGATTTAAAAATAAGGTAGAAGGGGGTTTATTAACAATACATTTGTCGAGATTAAGAGAAAATGAATGCGGAATAAAAAAATTTTAACGACAAATAAAAACAGGAATAATAATAATAAACAAATATGTGTACTTACTTCCAACCAGTTGAGTACAGTGCCGCAGTTAATGAGACTACCAGCTAATTGCGAGAATCTTTCTAGGTATTCCGTTAACATGGCCCGTAAGGCTTCCTGCGAAAACCAAGATAAAGATAAAATTTATGGTTAAAACCAACAATGAATCATAAATATCAACAAACAAATAAAATATTTAGTGTAGAATTCCAGATTGCTCAATTTACGACCACGTAACAGACAGACAAAATATTAAGCAATCTTTCTTCGGCCTACGAGTATTAATACCATTTACACCAGGATTCCAAGCTACTTGGCGGACAAAGTACCGTCCTCTTGGTATAAATGGTATCAGTGCTCCTAGTCTGAAAACTTTATGTATTATTTAGTAATCGTAAGACAGTGTAAACAAGATTCATTTTTGTTCAATAATTGGATAACGGAGAAATATATGGAAGGAAAGTACAAGAATGGAAAATCTTGAAATTCTTGCAACATGGGGATGGGGATGGCATCTCGCATCCGATGGAGGGATGGAGAGCGAGGGAGAGGATGAGGATGAAAATAATGATGGTAAGCAGCTGCAAATGGCTCGTTATATCATACAGCGAAACCCCCGAGAGCTTAGAAATTCCGCCTTCAAAAAAACCCGTGGCAAAATAAAAACTCAGCATCCATAGTCCCCATTAGACGTAAAAGTTCACACCCCCTAGCTGGTATCAAGCGAAACGCGCGCCTAAACTAGAAAACTAGCTTCTTTGCAAAGAGAGTCAGTCAATCAGAGTTTGCTTTATTCACTAATACAGGCGTTAATGAGTGTTAGACTATATAGGGATTGAATATTCAGGTTGAAACAAGACGAAGGGGAGCGAAATCATCCATTGTCAGTGGTAAAAAATAGAAGAAGAAAGTTCTTGGCTAGATGATATAAAAATCTATCCGGAGTTCATGTACCTTGGGATAACGAGGTGTTAGAGAACTTGGTGTCTAAACGTGAAGATAATGTAATGAAGGGAGATGGGGACGCGTTCGGGGTCATACGTAAAACACTCCTACAAACATAACTAGGAAATGGTAGTCAGAATTAAGACCATTTTCGACTCTAATTTTACCACACTGTAACACTCTGTATATTATAATTTGAAATTTCATGACCTAGCTAGCTAACACTTCCCAACTTTATTTCAGAACCACGTAAAGCTTACCCTTGGGCATTTTAGCCAATGGGCAAATTATTTCTAAATAATCTTTTACACGGTTTAAAAACCTATTAAAAAAATTGAGAAATTGGATCTTGAAGACTCTACCCGGATAATGAAATAAAATCACTCCCGATAATTTTAATTAATAGCTTTATAGTAAATTCGGGTATTTTAATTAATAAAAGACACGCTCCAAATTACCAGGAAATTATGTATGAACTAAACTTTCCCATGAAGAAGATAAAAAATAATAATTTACTTCATTTTAATCGATGAAAAAAGTTTATAATTAGGACAAAACGGTTACATCCAATGAAGAGAGAAGAGATAATTATCGTGATCAATTTTCCCTTAAAATTACTCTCCACCCATTTACAAAGACTAAAGAAACAAAGGGGGTTGGTTGATGCTTTGTTTATGCACACAAAGTTTAATAGTTTTTGACTTTAATAATAAATTTTTCAAAAAAAATGTATCCCTTCGGGTTCAGGAGCGATACAGGGATGAAAAATAAAATTGAAACATGATAATGTACCTGGGCTATACACGCGAATATAATCTCTAATTAAAAAGCGATCACGAAACCCACGTTGTTACCAAAATTATCTTTACATCAGGGAAGAAGCTAGAGACCGCCTAGAAAGAAATGAGACCAAGTAAAAGAAAATTGCTTTCAAATATATATATATATACATCATTGCAATTAAATTTTGGTTCTTGTGGGAAGCCCAAAAAGTAATCATTATCTTCTAAAAGGGCACGATCGTGACCATGACGTCACGCAGTTAGTTACTTAGATACCTCGTGCTTAATTATTAACGATATTTTTATCTTGGTTAATAAGTTACAACCAATCTTTTGAAGGGTAAAAAAAATTCTTATGTAACTAATAAAAGTTGCACCCAAAATTCTTTAACCAAAAACAAATTAATTGAAAACCCTTTGCCTTCAAATTTAGCCCCCCCCCCCTGAACATTTACTTATATTTATTCCAGTCTATCATAGAGTTATACTCCCTTTAGGCTATGAATTTTCCACCCAAAAAAGCAACCAAATATTTGACAGATTACTTATGAACTTCCAAAAATACACCTTTCCAATCAACTGTCATTAACTATTTAAAAAAAAAGAACACGTTTTAGGACGATAGCTGTTGATTCATTAAAAGTTAAAATTCATTTAATTTTCCTTAAAACACTTAAGACTTTTGACCGTAATTCTATTTCAAATTAGGAAAGGCACCCGGCCGGGCCATAAAAAGTATAGTTTACTAAACAACTTGGCCCGCAAAACAGAACCAATTGTAGGCCTAGCCTCTCGACAACTTAGCGAACACTAATGAGCGTCTCGACTATATTTAGGCGCTCGTAATGAATGGAACAAGAGACTATTTACGATTATGTAGAGTCAGCCGTCACCATACCAACCCTTGGCTATACCACATACTATATTTGGTTACGCTTATAACCGTAAAACTCGAAATGACATGGGAACTACTACCTAATAACCGACGGAGATTTTTACAAAAGTTTTCGAAACTCTACCACCAGCTGCTTAAATCGAAACTTCCTGAAGTTAAAATCAAAAGAAGTCTGATTATATTATTAATATCTCAACGGGGTAGATTTTTGAGGAAAGATTCGCGGTATATATACTAGGATGGTACAGGGTGTTAATAAAAGGATGGTATGACCGAAATACGGTGATTCTCAGCGGAAAATCTATGAAATTTTGTCCTTAAGGTCAAAGAGAATTAAAAATCGGGCATAGCCTTTTCGAAACACTCTGTATCTAGAATGAAATCGTTCGCCCACGCTGGGATCTTAACTCGTTTTCACCTTCATTTTAAATCCCAGTAGGACGAATTTTTGAAGTACTTTTCTTTCCCATACACTGCACCACCACCAAGTGATATGTTCGAATCATGGGGAAACGTACTTCTAGCGTCAATATTTCGATTTGTGAGGGAGCGGGAATAGGATTAAAGTGAAGGTTAATTGTAAAATTGGAACCAGGAATTTATCTACAGTTTTAAAGGAGATACGACCGATTACGTTAGCTTACAAGATCCTACGGATGACGTTTCAGGTCTAAGGTGGTCAATTACGGTCCTAGTAAAACATTACGTCATGAGAGGACCTAACGCGTAGGGATACTAGCTCGCATCTTATTTATTAGTGTAAATAGATAGATACGCGGTTCAAATTATGAAATATTCATTATTTTAAAGTCATTTTCAAGCTGCGACTACCGTTATAAGGGGTAGGGGTAAAACTTAAAGGTGTCAACTTCACTTTAACCCCGTATACGTCAATGGTAGAATTATGGGAATATCATTAGAGGCGTTTTGGAAACTCCTAAAAAGTGTTGGCAGCGTCACGCCGCGTTCAATATCGAACCCTTCATTCCTTCTCTTTAATAATCAAACTGTCAGTATTATTTTATAGTTACTTCAAATGGAGGTGCCTATATTGCTATTATACATTAAAGAGGCTTAAGTATAAAAAGAGTTCTCTATCCCTAAAAAGGATACCTCTACTGACTCTTCAAATTTCTTTACGACCGCTAAACTAGGCCTAGAACTAAATAAAATAAAAAAGCTTTTAAAAACTTAAGAGCCTGTATATATAAAAAAATTTAATCCTAATTCCTTCAAAGTGCTTATTTTTTAAACACATTTTACTCGGTAACTGAGATGAAATTTATATCCCACTTAAATTTTAAACCTAAATTTTGAAAAATATATATAAAAAACTTACCAAGGCTTATAATATATTTAAATACGTAAATATTTGACGTGATGTCGTCGTCATACGCGACACGTAACCCTTCCATTGTTTAGCTAATTAATTTAATTTAAATTAAATTAAAATGGAATTGATTACTAATTTAATTCCGGAATCTAATCTGTTATGTTAATAGTTATAAATTTGGCATTAACGAAACTGCATGTTAAAACGACGTCAAAAAACTTCTAAGTATAAGAACCGCCTAACAACCATAATAAATAATCTGGCATAGTGATTAGTTTCGGGTTTTTTTATTAAAAGATGAAAGCCGACATTTTCTAAAAATTAACACGTTTTTCTTTTCGTCTTTAAAAACCTTCGCCGCTAATATAAACAGAACTTTCTAAACGAAAAGAAAAAATTGCCTAAAACAGACCACAATTCTGTAATATTCGTCTGTTAAATTTTAACCACGATGTTGATGTAAGAGCTGGGGGAAAAGGAACTAAAACAGTACAGTACGGATGTTATCACTCTAAAAAAATTAAAAAGAAACTCTAGTGAAGTTTAGGTTAAGCAAATTCCACGAAATAAAACCCGAGCATGGAGCTAGGAGCGTTATGGAAATACGCGTTTAATTTTTTTTATATTTTTATTATTTCTTCCATATTCCTCTCGCTTTTACGTCACGAGTTTTAGTAGTTTTTGGCAAAGCAATTTTGGGAAAACACGTGACCATGGTGAGACACCCACGCTCGAAGCAGCTAGAACTAAGCTATTTTTAAAACTCTAGGGAAGAACTAGCTGAACTGAAGATTTTGCTTAAATTATTTTTAGAAATTTTACGGATGGGGGAGAGAGTGTCTTCAATCATTATCATGGCTCAACGTATATTTAGAAGAATTAGACAACACCAGTTAAACTAACTCAACGACATCATGAATATTGAACAGTATACAGCCTTGAATTAATTAAGTTCCAATTAAAATGGAAAAATGTACTACAATTTTTTTTAATTAGTTTCTTGAGGCTTGTTACACATATATACATCTAGTTACCTTACTAATTTTATTATAACTATTAATACCAGAGGATATGTACGTATATAACCTCACCCATTTCCTTTTGACACCTTCTCCGCAACGACAACAATATTCCTCATCATCATCCATAATTCTCCTTGTCGCGAAAAAATCATGACTCTTTGTCGCAATCGTAATCGCCGGAAATCACAATAAAAGCTCGTGAATCTCTTTTCAAAAGACGCGTCATTAAAAATAAAGAGAAATAATTCACTTCCAGTTAAAAATAATTCCAAATAAATTACAAGGACGTACGTCCAACTGGACAGAATTCACTCTAACGTAAGTAAGATGGACAAAATCCTGAGCAGCGTATTTAGAACGCGAGGAGACTGAAAAACCGCAGGAACCCGCTGCTCCGTCCGCGAGTTAAGAGAATTATGAATTTAAAACGATCCCGTACGTCTATTTTGGAGAAAGAACACCAGGGAGACACGAAACGAGGCGGAGAGACAAAAAAAAAGTCAGATATTTCGCATTTTTGGCAAGCTAAGTTTCTCTCAGCGGATGGAGAGACGACAAACGTGGGAAGTTATCGCGCCACGGACGCTCAAGAGCAAAGAGACGACTGTTTTGAAAGAGCAACATTGGAAGGATGCTTGCTAAAGAGGGAGAACTTATATTCATCCTACAGAAAAAAAGAGGGTGGCGCTTATAGGCGTCTCTAGCTTCCTCAATATACGCAAGGAACGAGAACAAATCCAGCTAGTCTCCAGATTGCGTAAAAATACATTTATAAAAACTAACGCGTCCCCCTCCCCCTTTTAAAAAATTGGGGAGCCTTGCATGCCGCCAAGCAGTCTGGTATGGGTTCCCGGCAGGGCCTGCTTTAAGACTGACTGAGTCAGGTACCGTGGGTCCCTTTTCCTCTCGAACTCAATGGAGTGAGTGAGTCAGAGACACGCGTAACTCCCAGCCACTTTATAACAAAACCAGTAAGCCAAGGACCCTCTTACACCATAAACGGAACGGGATGGTGTAGCTAGTGGTGGTAGCTCGGCGATATGGTGTCTCCCATCCCTAGTTACGTATATATGGTAAAAGAGATGACTACATCGAGGAAGGAAAACGACCAAAAAATCTCATTGTGCAAGGACTGTGAGAACCATTTCCGAGAACAATACATCATTCTTTCGATAATATTAAGGGTGAACAAGGGTCCCAAGCCCCTGTAAATACGGCTTCCCATGGTATTCCAGCTACCATCCTAGTTTGAAAATACATCCAGAAATTGTAGAAATAATGGCCCTGGATGTATTGGGTTTACAGAATTCAATAGATGAGATTATGGGTGGGACTATAGCTAGTATTGGGGATTCGTCAATGTTCCGGGTGCTGGGGTCCAAGCCATAGGATATGATAAGGATTAAGAGAGCTAGAAACGTATGGAAATAAATGGTATGCTTGTTAATTAAATTCTACCATGCCCTAATAGATATTTCAATTTGAACTTATACCGAAATGAAAGGTTGGATCGAGTTCACGTCGGAATATAATAAAAACAAGCAAAACTCGTCAAGAGTAAGAGGCTTTTTCCATTAAGTTTGTGCCAATCGGAGTTTGCTTTAAATTATATTTTTGGCGTAATTAGAATGGTAACTATGGTGACGGTGAAAAGTGCGAATGGCGGGATACGTATTTCTTCTTCGCGTTGACCCAAAAGGGCGTCGCGTGCCATTTACGAGCGTGGCAACTACGGCGGCAAAAACAGAACAAATATAAGAACTACACGCGCTCCTCTAGTCAAGAGGCCACAACTTAGGCCTTTTTTCTTCGTGTTTGAAAGACCAGCCGACCATGTGACAAAACAAAGAGAGAAAACGTATGTTTTTCGCCCCAATGATTTTAATGGTTTATTAGGTGCATGCATGGTGGAAATAAGCTTAGATTCCCAATGGAATTTCGTTATTTTATAACTGGTAACATTAAGGGTGAATGTATACCCACGCAGGCCGGCTTTTAATATAATTCGCGGTATTGGTGTGTATGAATATCGCGTCCAACCCTAAAACAAACCTAATGTAATAATGAAGACTCCTCCCAATTGTTTAGTTATAATATACAAAGTGAAAGAACGCGACTGAGGATGGGCGTATTTGCTTAGAAAAAAAAAAGAACCGCCAAGAATATCACGTCGTAAATTCGATGAAAATAACAACCCACGTGACGTCTCCAACGGAAAAGAGAATGTGAAATATGTTAATTTGACAAAAACACCGAATTCCAATAACAACTGTTACCAGGGTTTTCAAAATGCATAAAAACTTTGTAGCGCCAGAACGCAATTGTGTTCAATTGTCCTTTTTCTAACAGCACCAAATACTTGGGCCTACAACAGCCAGAGCGTTTGGGACATCAAAAGCCTCAACATTTAAAAGCAAGTAAGTATTTGGGACTACGTAATTCATATTTCAGCATGCAATACTTTTAAAGAAAAATTTGGGTGGGTGGTTCCTTCTAAATTTGTTTCTAATCGAGTTAGGAATTAAAGAAGAACGCTGATACAACAAACGAAACCGGGGGTGTCGATATTTAAACCCTTTAAGGATTCTCTCGACATGTTTATACAAGATGCCAAGACATCCTACGCGAGACTTAATCGAAACTAAACTCCCCCAGCAGCAACCTAGCAAGAAACTAAACCATATGTTTGAGTACCACCAAAAAAAAATTAAACCCTTTATGAAATATTTTACCCCTCAACTCTTTATATCTGAAAAGAAATGTGAAATTGGGAATAGAAGTAGAAGAAGATAGTCGAATAATTCGTGACAAAACATATTTCGCCTACATTATATCTGATTATGCAAAACACCACCTGGAAACTCTTCTACTGTACTTTACGTTCGCTTAAAGAGGCTCCAAGATATTCTAATGCAAATTTCTGCTCTCAAATAAAAAACTAAATGGACCCCTTGCTCTAGACTAGTAGCAGTAGCGTGATGGAAAGAGTTGATACATTGTAAGAGGACACTTCAGGGGATTAATTTTTCGTGGGTATTTCAACTTTTTTTTACATCTATAAACGCTAATGGTAAGGGAAGCGGCAACTACCTGCCTTTAAGGGTGGAATGATACATAGTGGTACAACATGGGGTGCTGTATGGTAAACATTGATATCCTAGAAGGGGTGCCAGACGAAGATATGAGGGACATCGATCAAATTAGAGGCCACTTCTTTTTTTTTTAAGTTGAAGTTCCATTCACAGTTTAGGGGAAGCGATAGACACTTGCATTAGTTAGTTACAGGGAAACCAACACACAGATGCGGGAGGTAGGCCGCCATATTGGGTTATTTCCTTGATAACAAGAGGCAACGCTAGACGGAGCCCGAGTGTTCACTACACTCGCACTGCCTCTAGCGGTGTTTCTAGGCGCCTAGGAAATAACCCAAGAAGGTGACCTCTTTTATCCCTGTGGTTTCTGCTTCTCAACTGGATTTAATAGAACAGTCTATACAGATAGGGTTCGCGTAATAATTTCTAAATAGTACCAAGTACGTTATAGTCACATATTTCTCCAAGATTATAAAGAAATATATATATATAAAATGTATCGCATATGGACAGAAACTACTACAGACCTGTCTGGGTTCCTCTCCCGACGGAAGCCGTTCGATGGCCGGTAGTTCGGAAAGCAAGCTGTACTTCCGGTCGTAGACGCACCGGTGTAACTGCCTGTCCAACATCCGGAAATTGTCGTAGCTACGTCTTACGGTCCAGCAGCGAGTGTTGCTGGTTATCTGAACGCAGAGCCACCAACCACCTTCGTTCTCCTTATCAGCGCCACAAGCAGGAACGACGAAAGCCGGAGACTTGTTGCCACCACATCCACCGCCGCCAACACCACCACCCTCTTGCTTCTCATCCGACAAACAAACCTAACAACCGACCAAAACAAAGAATTATTGATTTTTCTTTTTTTTCTCTTTCCCATTTTACTAAAATCATTAAATGGGAGTTTAGAAACACGAGGGTTATTGCCCCCTCGACGAATATAACTGAAGAATTATTTAGGCCTAAATGAAATCCCATTAAATCACCTTTGAAGAATAAATAAAAAAACCTAACGTGTACCTTTAAAAAGGTAACCTATAATTAGTTCTTTTTGAAAATATGAAAGGCATCTATCTAAAAATACAATTGAAGTTGCCACCATGTTTGAATTAATTTTTATGCCCAAATATAATAAGGTTGTTAACCATTTACAGAGCGATGAGGTCAAAGGTCAAGGGGATATTGCAGGGTTAAGGGGACGCCATTATAACAACACCAGTATTAATTATAGAAAACTGTACTAGGGTTATTAAGCGATACCCAATAAAACTCAAACCCAAATCCACTCAATCCATGGACAGTATACTCAGTAAACTCATCTAAAATTATGGGTTCTTCATTTCTAGGGGTTTTCTTTCTTTTGGTTCACGATTTTTGAACAAAAAAGGGCCATACTTGAAGTGAACCCGGGTAAAAAGGAGGAAAATCACTTTACAACACTAGGTTGAACTAACCACGAACATTTACAAAAAATAATAATAAAACTTACTTTGAGAGGCCCAAGTTCGACGTGTTCATAATGGAAATGAGCACATTCGTCTAATTTGGGGAATCGGCTGGAACCTTCTTGAGATCTGTTTCCAAAAGAGAGTAAGTATAAGCAACATTAAAAAAAGGTACAAAAACAACAGCAACAAAAGATCCCCCCTACTACCACCAACAAAATTATTTCACTATTTTCTAAAGAATGAAAAGGAACCACCAGCACCGTGCGCACCAAGGTTATTTTTCGATGCTTTTGTAAAAGAATGGAATACAGAAACTCCAGGTAATTTAACGACTATTAGGGGTATATAGGAAGGGAAAAAAATAAAACATTAACGTTTGGTTGGCCCTTGACAGCCCCATATAGCTATCTTAGCCCGCTATGACGCGTTGAATAGCGCGTTGATTCGTTGAATGCAAAAAAGAAAAGGCGCCCACATTAAACGAGTGTTTCGGTATATATATATTTATACCTTGGAGGTTAAACTTGGGTACCTAATGACGCGAAAATCCAGGTTACCTTGATGGTGCGCGGTAAGCGTGATGATGTCATGTTCAACTATTAACAGTAAGCACAGTACGTCAACATGATGAAACACTATTAAGTTGTTTTTTAAATGTAGGCCTACCTATATTTCCAGAATTCTAAAATATCTCAACATTTATTTATTAAAATTCACTTAAAAAAAACCGCTCCTAAAACTTTTGAAAGATATTCAAAAGATGAAGGCGAATATAAGCAAAAATAAAAATAATTTTTTTTTTAAATTTTCAACTCTTGATTTCGTTTCGGTACATTGATTAAAGTCGAGTATTTTATGTACTTAAAGCGTGTTTCCCCTTTAATTTTCGTGTCCTTTCAAGAGCTTTTCCTCGAAACTTTAAACGACCGAGACTTTGAATCGAGAGAGAGAGTTGATGAAAGAATGAAACAAAAATTACTCCTTGATATATATTTTTTAAGTATATATAGAAAATTACTAGACATTAGCCTTGAACGACTAAAATGTGTCAACCCGACCCAGCATGCAATGCAACTTTAGGTTTTCGACGGTAATTCGAATCGACTTTCTATTTCATATTTTCTTATTTCTTTTTCAAAACAAGAGCCTATTAGTGACACGCCACTCGATGGTGGTAATCGGTACTTGACGACTTAATGGCCAAAAAAGAAAGAGATAAGCGAGTTTGTCTTTATCTTTTCTAATTTCTTTCTAAAGATCAACTAGCAGACGACGGGTCAAGGGAGCTGGAGGTTATTGTGTATATATTAAATTTAATATTTAAATGTGATATTGTTTGAATGAAAAAATACAAATTGTAGATAACGTGTTGACCGTGAAATTATAATTTGTTTAATAAATAGAATTTTGAGGAGAAAAGCTTGGGTTTTAAAGGTTTCAAATTAAAATATAATTAACATTTAGTTTTGCCACGAAGCCAACCAAGGCTTAAGGAAGAAATCCACCCATTGAATAATTTTCTTTAAAAACACTGGTTATTGAAGTTAAATAAAATAAAATTTATTTTAACATTCAATTTACTCTAAGTAATTAATGTTTAAGTATTATAAATTTATAGGTCCCTCTTTTAACAGGAGGAGGGGACACCCTAACCTAAATTCTATTTTATTATTTTGATTATTTATAACTTAATTCGTGCCGGAGCTTTTATAGGTAAAACTTGTGTAGTGTCAGTTGAATGCTTTTAACCGTATACCAACAGGGAAAAATACGAACTGCCGTTAGAGGTATACTGTACCTAAATACTAAACTAAACTAAATAAAAATTTAGTCAATATTTACTCTTCCGGTTAAGTTAAAATAAGTTTATGAATTGAGCTTGGAAAAAATAAACTTGGGATTTTGTAAAACAGTTATAAAATTTCTTCCTAAATATATTTACGATTTTTTCAAAATGCAAACATTAAATAGAAAGCTGATAAATAGTTTTTGTGATAAATATGAAATAATAACTGTTTTTTTAAAGCAATAAACCCGACCTGAATTCATTGAAAGACTCACTTTTACGTCGTTGCGAGAGAGAACGCAGTTTTAAGTGCCGAAAATGTAATATAAACTTTTCTTTTCAAAAATATGAATTCCATTTAGTGCCCAATTGCGGTAAGAAAGATATTACATATACAGGGTGTTTCTGAAAACAGTGGCCCGGACAGCAAAATGGAAACTCAAAATTGATTTCCCAAAGAACACTGCCCCTTAATTTATAGCAGACATCTCAGAAACACCCTGTACATATAAATATATCTGTCCTTTTGTTGAAAACGCGAAGAATCCAAAATTTCATTTCGAAAATTAAACTCTGCGAGAGTATATACTCTAGTTTCAAAGTCATAAATTTGCGGTGAAAACGAGGTGACATTTTCAACAAAAGGTGTATATATATATATATATATATATATATATATATATTACTGGAATTTCTCTTATTATTATTATTACTACCGCCGTGGCTAGTTCAAGTATAAACGAACTCCAGAATCTAGATTCACCTTTTATATCGTTTCTATATTAAAATATTCGTTGGTACGCGCCAAAATTACGTCACGTCCAGAGGGTGGATATGAAATTTGACATGAGTTAAATAAACTGACCTAAAAACGGACGATAACCTAGACGTTTAGGCTAATTTGAAATTAAATTTGAAAAGCACGTGGAATTTTCTATTTTCGCGCCAAATTCTGACTGCATTTTGAGTTGTCAAATTTCATTTGATTTCCTTAATTATTTTTAAGATAGGCATATCTGGGATTTGAAAGTCAGATTGTCCCCGTCCTGGTTCTGACATCAGTTCACAACTGATGACATCACTCTCATTGAATTCCTAATTTGAAAAGAGGCCCGGGAGTTTGGTTACGACTTTGTGACCCTATACTACGGTCCTACATTGAAGCCTTAAGCCTTAAAGGGCTAAATTTATCGGAGTGGTATCGTGTGACGTGAAGCTGAAGCTGAAGCTAAAAGGGGGTAGAGATGAAAGATAGATCCTCCATCGTGATCGAAAAAGGGGTTGTTGTTTCATGGAACTTTTAACACTTGTAGGGACAGGAAAACCGGAAGTTTTGTAGTGACGTTTACATTAAAGGGGGCTTATCCCCTTGGACCAGTGTTGTCAGGCCATTTGTGAGTCAAGAGATTGCACAGAGATAAAGACTAGCACTTCAGTCCAGTTCTTGACTAAATTAACTTGAAGGAAGAGGGTCTGACAACACTGCACTAAGTTCGGTGCTGTTTTCGGGTGGTTAGCAAAAAATTAAAATCTCCATTTCTGGCCCTATTTATAATTATAAAGTCCATGTGGAAAAGTTTCTTTCGTCACCTATTCCTCGTTCTGATCCATTTTGACAGAGAGATATGTTCAAACCGAGGAGATAAAATGAAAATCCGAAGAGAAGGATCAAATTACCAGTCGGTTTCACTATTCATTATATTTCCCCGATTTTACTCCTTTTACACATTGACGCCAGCAACAAAATGTATTCGCTTTAACTTGGGTAATAAAGTGGAACGCTAAATGGAGAGAGACGCTTCCCTTTCTCCTAAGTTATCCTTCATTCAAAGAGACGTCACAAACAACAAATACACGCTTAACTCCAACGTAAATTACCGAACTAGCGGTTCCACATTTTATAAAATTCTTCAAATGAAAAGGGATGGTTTGTAACTTGGTAAAGGTGGCGAGATCCTTAGTGTAGAAAGGCCTGAATTTTCGACAATTCCCGCCCAAAATTTCGACTCGAAAAATGGGCCACCACAAAAGTTTGAACTTTCCTATAGATATAACACCCCCGGGTCAAATTCGAGTACCTTGGTAGCACTATAGGCCTAGTCTTGCTTTGATCCAAGTATGGTAAATAAGTTCGGAGGAATTTAAACACTTAAGTAAAAAAAAAATAGCGTAGGAAGGTACAGAAAAAGTCGCGAATTGTTTTAAAAATTATACAGTTATTTGGGGAGAGGGTGAGATGGCTTTAAGTTAGGTAAACGAAACAAAATTGCATATATGCGGGTTTTAAGCAAAAATGGCATGTAAAATAGGAACACGGGCACGTTCTGGAATTCATTATTTTACGTTGCTTTTAAAACTGAACACCAAGAAACGGATCTGACCGAAAATACAAATACTACTCGACTATTACCCATGGACTTAAGAAACTCTACGCAAAAACTGTTAACTTTGTCGATAGAAAAAAAACAAGGAATGTGATATTAGTACATCAAGGTCAATGAGGATCTGCATTTCTTCTGGTACATTTCACACGAAAAAACACTTCTTCGCAGGTCCTCTTTAACATTACAAAGTCCTTGATTATCTAGTTTAAACGTGCAGGGGTAGGATAGGGGGGATGGAACAAAAGGAAATAAACAATAGTTTATGTCAACAACTAAGTAGTGCTGGCGTGTTGTTAAGGAGGATAGTTTGTCTTGTCTGACACGCAGTGTCTAGATCTCCTTAGTCCTTGACCGAGGAAATACAAAAAATGAGAATGAAGGGAGGGTAAGGATATGATAACGGAAAAACAAAGTGGTGATGAAGGTGACCTTCCGTTCCGATCTTGACCTCTGGACGAGCCCCTTTCGTCCAAAAAAAATTAAAATAGAGACGGATGCGTGAGTGAGGATCGCACACGAAGGATGCCAACGATTAAAGGTAAGATGACAAGCATTTCCATCAGTTTGGGAAAATTATCTATCAGGCTTACAAAATTCCACCTTCCATTTAGGCCTAGATCTCAACAGATCAGTCACGAGTTCCGTTTAAGAGCATTTTCAACCATATTTTTAAGAAGTACCATTTGCTTCAAAAAACAATTTTAGCATTTTTTTTTTATTTACTAAAATTTCAAAACGAGGCGATTCAGACGAATAAAGAATAAGAAGTTTTAAAGTTCTGGCGCGTCCGGGGTTCTCAATTAGCATTAATAATAATATTCCCCGGATAGCGGGATGGAGTGTTCCTCCACACTCAATTCGAGGTCAAAATGACTATAGGCCCTAGTATAGCCTCTTGGAAAAACTCTGAACTCCACATAATCTGGGATGTAGCAGTTTGGCGGTTCCGCGTGGGATGGTGGGAGATAGACGCTGGAGCCAAGCCACCATTGGCCGTTTTAAGTTTATTATTCTTTTGTTCGCGGTCACGAAACGATAGAGAGAGAAAGAAAGAAGCGTTCTCTTCCCTAGATGACTAGCCAGCCAGTCCCGCGTCTAACGAAGCCAAATTATGGTAATGAAAAGGAGACGAGACCCGAATTACTTCCGCTAATTTTCGTTTCGATTCGCTAGATGATTCTTAACGCCCATTCAGACTAATATCTTTACTTTCAAGTTGGTGAAGTCGTCGCTTTGCTTAATTACTTATTTAGACACTTGAAATGGACAACGTAAAATATTGGCGGGTTTAATTTTGAAAATTTTCAATTTCATCTAGCAGCGTCGAGATGGCGCCACCTCCTAAGCGCCTTTACTTAGCCATAGTTCACTCGATCGTGCCATATACTGACGCGTGATCGAGTGAGCTATGCATTAGGAAACGATATTCCCTTGGAGGGTTTTATCATTTAGTATTCGAAAGTCGACTCGTTTTAAATCGTCCGCTCCGTCGTCTGAACAGGGAAATGAACGTACCTTTTCGACCGACAGGACGTAAGATTTTTCTACAGTCTGAATGGGGCTTAAGTATAAAACCAGAAATGCCAAGAGATATCTCCACCAAGGTTCATAACATAATAACGATATTGGCCATGACATAAAAATACACTCGGTTTAAAAAGATCTTACCGTGGATGTGTTTACTTATAAAATCAATAATTTAGGCTTACCGAGTTAGATGTTTGATTCGAACTGAACCGGGTTGAAAAGCAATGGGACTGTTGGGTCCTCCACGTTGATGGATCGATTCCATCGTGTCCGAAACGGAACACATGCCACCCTGAAACGGGAAACGATAGAGAAATTCAATTTTTGGAAACCATTTTTCTTTAAGCATACGCAATGACGTCAACAGCCAAAAAGGTTTCGTAAGCGATAAGCCGGGATTAAAGATAAAAACGGAGATAAATCGATAATAATAATACTTTGACAGTAAAATAAGTTAAATATAAAATATCTAAAATCCCAAGTCGGGTTTTCCTATTGAATTTTTCGGAAAACTCTTATTAAATTTTAAGTAAATAATAAATAAAAAAACCTACTGAAGCGAAAATGAAATAGAGAAGTTGATTTTATAGAGATAGAGATTTATAACAAAAACAATTCACAATACAGAAAACGCGTCATAGCTGGAAGAAAAGAATGGAATCTCTTTATTATTTTCTGGTCCAAAACACCTTAGCCGTTAAAACTCGCAAACAAACGGTATAATTTTCCCTCGCAGCTATAAAATACAATTGAATATGGACAACATATCTATTTTTAACAGAAAAATTCGCTTTTAAGATTAAATTTTTATTTTCTGTGGTGAGAAAAGAAATGTATTTGATGGTTTTGAGATGAGTTAGGATCTAAGGTCTAATTTATGTCTTAAAATAGATCTAAATGGGCCAATAAAACAATGGAGCTACCACTAAAGCTACAAAAAAACGAAGAATTATCAGTGTTTCGAAACTTTAAGTTGATGCCCAAAATTTTAAGATTACATGGTTGTTTAAAAATTGTTCGAAATCAAGATCTAACAGTGAAAAAATAACACAAACGTAACAATAACAATGGATGAATAGTGTTAAATACAGCTTATCTTGATTACTAAACATAAACGTTACTAGCTATTTTTAAACGCAATCCTAAATAACCCTTTCACTTCACACTGTCGCGCATAAATTGGAATTTAGGCTCAGCAACGTAGATCTGGCGTATCTTTAAGCTTTATAGCACGACGGTCTATGGGCAATTAACACTGGATGCCATCTCTACATTATTTGGGGAAGTGGGGGGTGGAAAGCGGAAGAAAAACAACTTCATTTCTGGGACAGTAAGAATTCCGCTGACTGGGGAGATCGGAATCTTCTGTAGTCTGGTAGAAGAAAATGCAATCACTTCTACTGGTGCAGACTGCAAACCTAGCTAGCTAGCAGAGAGGTCACCGTACGTTAACCCCTACACACATACTTTCTCCTAAGCCTTGGCTCGTCCCACATACCATACTGTCAGATAACTAAGACAAAAAAGACGGGGACTAATCTAGCGAGGAAAACAACGTTATTTTAATTTGAGTAAGGCGGGAAATTCTTTCGCGCACCAGTCCTTTTAAATCTATACGGAAATACATTGACACAAAAGCGAGAGTCATTGCAAACGTTCGCTAAGCCTTGGTTTTGATGTAAACTAACTTACGAAAAAGATCTGTTGGAAAAGGCACCGGTGCGGGTTCAAATGACGTGCTTAATTAAAATAACAAAAGGAAGAAGGAATATGCTAATCGCCCTGCCTAGCTGCCACTCGTTAAAAATCGTGGTAAACTGCGGTGGTTTACAAGCATGAGAAAACCCCGCGAACCCCAAAATAAAACGTTCCTTGAAAAGAAGGAAAGCTGGTTGGCTCGCAATTCAGATAGACTATTTCGGTAGAGAGGAAAGCAGCTTACCCCATGCTATGTACTGATTAAAATGAAAACACAAGGTCGCTATAGATCATTTCAAAATTTTCCGCGTTAACCCAGCAACCACGCAGTCAATAGATGAAAACTCTACCAGGATAACCTAAATTATTATAGCAATAATACCAGCGCGTGTCTTCAATCGAAACAGTCTATGGATTCCATTGAACTTTGAGACTTATTTTTAACCTTCTTGCCTCGTCTCAGGCGGTGGTGAAATCAATTAAGGGGAGCGAATTAGCCGGACCCTCTTCTATTAGCTAATGACCGCTCTAGAGCTAACCTCTCCCTTCATGATTAGAATTCCGTTGAAAATAAGGGAAGACGAAAGAAAGAAAAAGGTTTATAAATAGTGCCCGGGGCCCGTTTTGGTTGCTATTTTTAAAACCGCACGCGCCTAGCTAAGTTGCGCCAGCGACGGCAGATTTCAAAAGAGTATCGTACTACCATAAGTTTACAAGATATGTTCCATAAGTATAAGAGCTAGTTCGAGAACGACAAGAGAGGATTTAAGTCCTACACTCGGTTAATTAATTTTGCAGGACTTCCATCTTTTCCTATTTAATCTGCATTTTACTAAGCCTTTGACAGCAGCGCCTCACCAGGCGTATGTCGCTTTACGTATCTAATCTATAGATAGTTTTCACACATGGAGGATTCATACCATTTACACCAGGAGGCCGGGCTATCTGGCGGACAAAAACCCGTCTGCTTTTGTCCTCCAGATAGCCCGGCTTCTTGGTGTAAATGGTATGAATCCTCCATGTGTGAAAACTATCTATGACCAACCTCACTCACTTCATGACAAGCTCCAGTTTGTAACCAGTGACAAACTTATGGATGGAACATATCTTATGAACTTATGATACTAAGTATAACAGAGAAAGAAGAAAACCCATAAAAACTCGCCTCTCGATTCTCAAACGCATCACAAAAGGAAGGAACAATACTAGTTTTTGTATCCTCTATCTCAGCACGCGTGTGTTGCTTTCAATTTAAATTTGACATTTTCCTCATTAATTATGAAATGAAAACCCTATATATATATCCTATTTTTAAAATCGGTTTCTCATTTGTCTCATTCATTCATAAATAAAAAAGAAACCTGAAACGTATCTTAAAACAAAATTGAACATAACATTTTTCTTTCCTCTTGTATGGATTGTTTGAAAGCTTTGAACTTAGCTGACCTTTGAACTTAGCTGACCTTTGAACTATAATAGTAAAAAGAAATGATAACACGATGTTATGTTTCCTCTGACCTTTTTTATTTATTTCGTTTAACGATTGAATGTTGGGGCGGAGTTAAGAAATAGAATAAAAGAAATCCGATATCAAAATAGCGCTGAGAGAAAGCTAAACTGCAGATAAAATTCGTATTACCAGTGAATTGACTTTGGATTAATACCAAAGGCATTTAAAGAAGCCTTTTCTAGCTAAGATTTAGTTCTAAGTTCAACTGATACCGGTATATATAAAGGAACTTAAGAAACCGATCGAGTCAATCTTTGACCTATTTGAGGAATAAGATACCGAGTCTGAGACACGCGGTTCCGCCCCCATCAAAGTTCATCCCAATTTTATTGTTCAATATATAGAAAGGTAAGTACCACGCGTTTTCTGTATTGCTAACCTAAACTTACGTAGTTTTAATTCTACAGTAGGTTTGCTAGTGATATAAACTATCAAAATATACCTCCATTTTTATCTCCCAAAAAAGAAGCATTTATCGGTCCGCCCCTAGGGTTCTATGTTAAATTTTGCTGCTAAGTTACTTTTCTTATTCTCGCTTTTTACAAAATAAACAGGTAAACAAGTTGCTAAAATGATTGCTACCACGCTCATGCCAAAACTGACACCCCAAAGAAAAAAAAATATAGATATAATGGTAACACCATGCAACTTCCGCCTTTCAATCCGGACAGACAAAGAGACAAGTTTTTTGCCTGACTAAAATAACATTTCCGGTCAAAAACGTTTTGAGAAGCGACACGTAACGTTATATTTACGTATACACTAGCATTATAAGATCTATGCACTGCCATTACTATGTTAAACCTTACAAAAAAATAAAACTTCGTTGTCAAGATAAAGGTCATAAAAACTATTTTTTCCAACGTAAGTTTTTAGTTGAAGGAAGGTTAGATATCCATGGTAAATTTCAACAGAATAGGGACGATGGTTGGTATGTTTTACTACACGGTATGGACTAAAGGTGATTTTTATATCGCACGTCTTTCAGGGGGTGTAACTTGTCACGCCTAAGCGAGAGACATCGCGGAGAAAAAAAGAAAAAAAATTCAAACTTAAAAAAAAAAATATCCTCACGAAATCATAAAATTGTGTATATTTTTCTTTCACACTAACGTAAGAAGAAACCGCTTTACAAATTAAAGGAAAACAATTTTTACGAGTTGCGCGACACTGAACAATGAATGATAAGCCAAGAAGATCTAGGACGAACCATAAAAACTATTTCTTTTTCTCATCACGCATTAAAAGAAAATATAAAACTTAACTTTTCAAAAGAAGTTTAAGTTAAAAATTAAGGAATAAAATTTGTTTGACATAAAATTTAAGGTCAAACCAATAACTCGCCAGATATCTATCTGCTAGATTAGAACTTTATTACTTTAAAAAAATAATTTTGGGAACTGAAAGTGTCTCAATTGACTGAGACAGATTGATTTAATAACATTACCTCGGAAGATAAGTCACTCCGGCAGCCATCTTGGCAAATGGCGGGGGGCCATAAACGTAGAAAACAAACCTCCCAACAGTTTACCCAATATTCAATTTCCTAAATTTAATTTACCATCCTCAACTCAAAATTCAATTATTATCCTGGCATAAATTTAATTAGTTAAAATCTTCCCATTAAACCATTATTAAACTAGTGCCTTATAAACGCGACTTTGTCATCGAACCGTCCTTCCGTCGGTGGTATTTCACTAATGCTAAATACACATACTGGCAAAGCTAGCAGCATCCTAAATAATAATTTGGTCATTTAGACGCAACTTCAAGGGCTTTGAGTGCAACTGGAGCGAATCCAGTTAGGCTATACACTATACAAACATATCAGAACGGAAGCGTCAACTATTAGAGTTAGAGACCCAAGTCTAATTTGTATAAATTACGTAGTAGATAACCATGGTGTAATTCCTGTAATGATAGCTTACGATAAATGGGAAAAGGATAGCAAGCAGCTTGGCGTGTAGGAAGAAGTTTTTTTTAAATTCGTGCATTGATAATAAAACTGAATGAAAACTGAATAAAAATAATTCACGGGATTTTAAAAATACAGAGATAGACAAACCTACTATGAAGTATGTAAAGAGAGGTATTAGGAACAACTATACGTTGAATTTTCACGGTCTACGAGTACAGTGCTTCACTCTTTTTTAATGTGGAAAGGAATTTGAATGCGAGTTGGAAGAGAGAAAGAGAGACAGAGAGAAAGGATAGAGATAGAGATGAAAAGAGTAGCTAGCAGGCGGACGTTCAACTGCACGGGTAGTTCAACTTCACAATGAGATTCCCATTCGTTACGCGTTACGAATGGTGACTGTACTACGTGTAACGAAAATAATGTTTTATATAAAAGTTGTGGAAAAACTATAATAGAATGTCCATGCTATAAATCTTTTTATTCGAAATCGCGTCCGTCGAAACTGGAACCAAGTATAAATAGGCCTAGATCTAAAATTTAAAATAATATAGAGCAATCAACTCCATCGCTCTTATTCGTTACTTTGTGATATTTCGAAAATAAATATGCACAAACAATTCCTTTAAAATAAGAATGTTATTAATCATCTTTTACTTCGTATCGACAACGGTTTCCAATAAAAAAATTAGGGAGGGAAGGGGTAAGAAAACGCGGCTCGTAGCTATGCATCTCTCTCAAATTGCGTAATCATCATTTCTCGGTTGTAAAAATAAACAGAATTTAATGACCTCTAGATCGCGTAGAAACGATCGAGTCTACACATAATTTATTAATTTAAATTCCGTGACATTTACTTCAAGTCTAAAAGGGCAAATAGTCGTCGCTTAATCTTAAAAGGAAACTTACTTTTTAACTTCTTTAATATCACGAAGGTTAAAAAATAAAATAAATAAGAACATGTAGGCCCACAGTTCATCGTTCACGTTTTAAATTATAAATTAATCACCAGAATAAAAAACATTCCTTATACATTCTATTTCCCGCCAATTTTATTTTATTTTTTTTTTACTTATGTCCTGCTTTTAAAAATCCCAATTTTTTTTGGCGGGAAATGTAAGTAGCCCAAATTCGGATCACGCGCGTCGCGTGGTGTCTTCTCCCGTATGTTCCCTCCCATTCATTTATTCGCTCATAATCTAATGGCATTTTTTTCCCGCCTTAATGGAGTTGGTGGTGGTGCTTATGGTAGGAAGAATAACGCGCAGAATATTAGCAGGGACAAGCTTGGCCGTGGTGTAAAGTTACTGTGAAATTTTATACTGCATAGAGTTTGAAATTCAACACACGAAAATGCTATTATAATTTAAACTACGAAATTTTTATAAGAAATATTTTATAAAAAATTAAGATCTAACTATACGTGGCGCCAACAAATTTTCTTAAACATTTAAGTATTATTAGATTTAATTTTGATATAAGCCATTTAATTCCCCCCCCCCCCTTTTTTCTTCTCAACGCGAACGAAAATCAAATTTTTATCAAAACGTTTTTAGTTAAGTGGAGTAATAACAAAATTCAGAAACGAGTTCTAGTTAGAGTAGTTAACATTCCATTTAGGGTCCTGACCACACTGTTAGTATAGCATACAAGATCGAGATAACAGCTAGACGTTCCACGGCAATTAGAATTTCAAATATACTTATTTGGGATAAGGCTAGAATAAATACCGTATAAAAATTTTCTGTTTCTCAAATAAAAAAAAAAATTAGAAAACGGCATTCGCCTCATCGCTTTCCAGCGTTCGCTTCGCCAATCTCAAATTCCAGTTTGAACCAAAACAGCTGTCTTATTAAGCAGACGGCGTTCTCCCCTACTGAGCAGTATAGAAATGTGTGGCAATGGTTTCAAAACTAAGGAAGGAAAAAACACTATTCATAACCCGAGAAGCCGTAATGGTAAAACTATAGGCTGATGGGGGGTCAAAGGGGCCTTAAAAATATTCGGAAATTAGAACCTCGAAATAAACGGAGCGAGAGAGAGAAAGAGAGAACGCACCAAATTTTTTTTGGCTCTCCATTTTTAATAAGTTTGTTTTCTTTACTAGAGCAATATGAAACGAAAAATTCGATTTACTAATGGTGTAGATAGATCCATTAAGAGTAAAATGTCAATGATGTCACAAGGAATTAAAGGTCAACACACAAAAATTATAGCAGACGAATTTCAGTTAGAAATATAGTAAGCACCAAAGGCTTAAGCTACGTCCCCACGTTCGTAATAAATCGGCTGCAACCCATCCAATAAAAAGCAAACGTGAACGTTGTATAGTGGTGGTATAGCCAAAAACTCCTTTAGCCTATCTAATTCATTCACCCTTCCCCTATAACAAGGAAATAGTCTTCTTAGGTACTAAAGCCGCGGCATCAGCAACATTTCAAGCCATTGTTCTCGAACGTGCCTTAACTTAAACCCGATCCCTATAACGAATACTGCCTACAAGTTATCGAACTAGAATGAGGAGCTAGAGGAGTTACAGTTTAGTATTGTCTGTGTGGGTGCACCATGCACTGTTACGTAATTAGAGTAACGATGGTGTATAAACAATCAACCAAGCAAGCAACCGACAACGGAGAAGATTCGGAGGAAGGTGCGTGGGAGCGGGAAAACGGGAGTACTATAGCTTGCAAGCGCGAATGCATGGGACACGCGATACGAGATCTGGGTTAACGATTCTAAAGGAGAAGATGACACTAACGGGGTTGAACCAAAAGTTCCGCAGCAAGAATTATTATATATAAGCGAGCAATTGGAGCAAAGGAAAGAGAGAGATTCCGTGAGCCGTTTCTATAGTACGACTAAAAACGATAAGACTAAAAAAATCCGTCGGAATGTCTGCACCGAGATGATCTCATCGAAATTTTGATAATGAAAGTTCAGTACACTTTAAGCGCACCACTTTACGGTGGACAACGCGGGGTTTAAACTCCTTGAACCTTCCTACCAATTTAATTTGACGGAGAAATGTCCCAACGACTTTAATATGACATTGAATTTAAAAATTCCCTAATTCTCATTTTCTTTCCACATCATGAATAGAACGAAGAACGACGTTTTTAGCGTCAACTGTCCTTATGAACAATATTTTGTCAATAATTCGGAAGGGATCTATCGCAATAACATCCTTCTTGTCTTACGACACGGAGAGAAAGAGATAAAAATGAAAAAGATTAACGCCGCCTTTTGTTGCTGGGTCAACTTCTTTCCGGACAACAACACAGAACGGAGATTAAGATATCGGGAAGGATAAAAATATTAGGACCTAAGACGTATAACGTGACAATCGTAAACTTGGTTGGCTGGTTAGGTTCCATGGACCAAATATAACGCCAGTACTTCTAAATTTAACATAGCACTTTGTCTACACAAATTCCATGTCATAAATGAATGGATATTACGACTCTGGTATATCAAGGTCATTCGAAATTTCAAAGCTAAGTATTACGAGTTAAAAACTCCAAAACTATCTTCACTAACCCTCTTAAGTCCTTGGAATACAAACTAGAAAATTAAATAAAAGACCATAATCGAACCTAAAAATTGTAGCTTATCAGTTTCCATGCCAAAACTGTTAGTTCCCCTTTAAAGATTGAACATTAAGAGGAGGAGATTGCATATATTAACAAGTACAGAAAGGAGAAGAAAAAAGAATTCAGCGCATGCAAACAGGATCTACACCAGCGCCGAGTAATTGCCTAAAATAACGCCAATTTCTAATCCGCGAATAAGAATACGAAAACACAAGTTTCAAATTCAAAAGTCGTTTGGACAACTTTTTAAAATTATATTTATATATAAAGAGGCGTTGAAATTCCGGCAAACAATTGTTGCCTCCGAGCCGCCAGTGTTTCTCTTATTACTTCGTTACAAGAGGGACAAAAGTTTCTTTAACTCATTTATACATAGATTTTAGAAGGACAGACGTTGAGAGGAATGACAAACCCGCAAAATACAAAAAGAAGAAGAAGAAGAAAGAATTGAAGCTAATTAAATTCCCAACTAAAAGAAGAACTCCGTGTGGGTGATGAGAACGAGAAAATTTAGATGATTAAGAAAAGGAGGTTCTTATTTCTTAAAACTAAATTAAAGAGAGGGTCAAAGAAACGCAGCATCTTAAACCGAAACTTGAAAAAATTAAGGAATTCTAATTGTCAAAGGGTTTTACGGTTGACCCCTTTAGCATGTTTCTTCCCTGATAATTCTAAACTAATTTCCCTTATTTCCATGAAGATCTTCCCTGTTATCAAACAGGGAAGATCTACATCTTCACCTTCCCTTAAAGATTAAGCAACCCTGTTGGATAAGGTCCAAACACCGCCTCTTTAGTTTAACCCATTGAAACAAGTTCCTTTAATTTATTTAAGTGTCTTAAGTTAAATAAAAAGAAAGAAGAAAATTTACTATACGGTGTACATCAAATAAGATTACCTAAATCGAATTTAAATACTTCGATAAATGGTAACGCGCCTAATAATCCTACGCATAAATACGACAAAGTCGAATCGGGGGTAGGGGGTAGATGGTGACGTAATGATAGAGACCACACGTTCCAGTAACCCACATTAAGACGGGATAAGAAAAATATCTCCATTCGTCCGTATAGAAAATCCGAGAAAAACTCGTAAACTTGAGCAAAAATTTTAACGCCGAGTTCCGAATTTTTATTACTCAATTGTTACGTATTGAAAATAACAATGAAGTATGAGGTAGCATGTCAAAACGAGCGCCGTACACGCCTGTATAACTCTTTAAACTAATCAACCAACCACCTGTGATTCGGTCATGAATATATTATTTTTTTGCCCTGGGTATTCATTCGTAAAAATTGAGTCATTTCAGTTTTGCTCAAATAACGATACAATGATTTCGAAAGGAGTTGAAATTTTCTATTCAGTTCAGTACTTTACTAACTTGCCTCATCAAGGGAAGGGCCTGACAACACTGCACTGAAGTTAACCCTTACCTAGAGAGGTGGGGGAGTAATTTTATCTAGCCCCTTCAGAGAAAACTACCTATATCTATTTTCAATTAGCAAAAAATAAATTGCATCAAACTATAGAGTAGTGTCAGTTCTACGTACGCAAACGTCATACCCTTCTATCTCTTAGCTCAGTGACATCCCCCCTACCAGGCGCGTACAGTATCCCCTCTTACAAAAGCGCGCCTAGAGGGAGGGATACACAGTCTACTCCCCTCTCTACCGAAACTACTCTATAATACGAAAAATAAAAAAAAAATCTAATTGCAATCATATTTGATTTAATATAAGTTTGATAACGGATTAAAAAAAATGAGAAAGTCTACCAAATAGAATTTTTCTATTGAAGTCCGGAATTTCTATAACGTTCTTACATCCCCTAGTACGGGGTCAAAGGTTGTATCGTGTAGAAAACGGGGGAAGATTTCTATTTAATCCTTTTGGCACATATACTTTCGATTATCGTTCATTCCTTCTCCGAATTTTTGATGACGGAGGTTGAAAAAAGAGAACAGAATCAAAGGAAAAACTACGGATGGCTTCTCTTTTCAAGAAGGGATATTTTGGGGGGAGCGACAAGTATTTCTTTTCACTGTATGTTTTCACCAATTCCCAAACCCCATCTCTTCCTTAAAAGTGGATGAAAATCTTCAGAACTCCTTCAGCAGATTAGAGAGAGAGAGGGGGAGAGGGAGAGAACCAAACAACAAAAATTTTATACTTGGCCTACCACAGCTAGAAAACACTTTTCTTATAGAAAAGTTGTTGGGGGCAAAGAAAGCTTAGCATCCTTCGATGTAGATGAAGAATTCTGAAGACCTTATGCCTACAAACAATTTTATCAAAAAAAAAATCCACAAGAGCATTTTTTTCTATATCTCTCCCTCTCTACAAGAATGTCAGAATTTTACAATAACGATGGGTAGAGTATATGGTATGATTTAAAAGATATAAAAACTCCAGTGAGGTATAAAGGGGGCCACTTTAAAGGGAATATGAAGCGTCGCGAGATTAAAACAGTTGATAATAACCCATTCCCTTATCCGCTCCAAAGAGATAAAGTATTCCCTTTAAACTCTGGTAAGTGGAGAAGAATTGAGACATGGCACCTAACGCAATCTAGCCATATGTTCAAAGCCGGGATATACCATGGAGTTTCAATATTAGGTAAGGAAACAAAAAGTAGCCTATACTTGGGTTAGGTACTCACGCATTGTAAGGCCAGTTCACTCCAGCCCGAAGGCATGGTAATATTTTTGATATGTCGAGGACCCGTGACAGTACCCCCTTCTTCCTCTCCAGGGTGGTAAACCGTGAAAGAAGGGGTCAAAACCCCACTAAGTAGCAGACGCAACAACACTCCAAACTCTCAAGGTTATACCAAGGTTTCAAACCGAACTGAATAAAACCGCTATTTCCCAAACACCACCACGCCACGCAAGAAACGCACCACGAACACTCACGGTTGGTTCAAGTTTTTTTTTCTTTCTTCTGTTATTTTTGGGGGACAAAGATTACGAGATCTATAGGCATACTTTTAAGTAGCTGAAGTTTTTAAAAAAACGTACACACAACCAAAATGCCTTGTCGTTTCTCCCCTTCGACATGATGATGGTAACATTGGCTCGGTTCTACTCGTCTCTAAGTACGACGCGTTGGATTTAAGCCCCGGGGCATTACACCAAGCACGCAAGTACAACGTGAAGAAAAAGAAGAAGACTGAACAACCCGAGTAGCCAAGGGCCGTACAACGTGGTGGATAAGAATAATATAGCAAAAAATATCTCCGATCATCTCTTAGTCGTTAATACTAATTCTCCGTTGCCAGGAGGATCGTATCATAAAAGAAACCCTCGATCTATGATGAATTGAACCGGTTAAACACGAGGCTTGGTTTGGCACTGCTTGCTTAGAGCTGCTTCATCTTTTTTTGCTTCATTCGACGCCTTGAAAAATGATAATCCCTTCTGGTTTCATCTTGATTTTTTTTAAAAAAGATCTCGATCACACAATACGAAGTCGTAATCGAAGTCGAATCTCGTTTATCGTCGGTATTTCCAAGTGTTGTTCTCCCGACATTTTTTCTTTTCTTTTTTTTGGGGGTGCGAAAAAATTGTAACTTCGGTTTTAAGTTACTTAACGCGAAGATAGAACCGCGACGTATCCAATTACCACGGGTGTCAAAACTTGTCGAAAGCGACTAAAAACTTTAACCCAAAAAGAGATTAAGGCTTAGCCCGAGAAATGGCCGTGATGAAAAAGGGGGCGTGGTTGAATGGTGTTGGTGCATGGGGAGGGGGAAAGAAACTTGATTTTTGTCGATCCCCGAAGGTGATGGCGCCAATTTTGAGCAAGATGATGGTGGTGGTAAACTATTCTCCACACGTGACACGAACCACGCGGTACTTTATTGGCGAAAACATCGCGAAAACTGCCGAATTTACTTCTCGCTTATATTTTTTATGGCAAAATACTGTTGCCCTATCCAGTAGTTGTACCACGAATCGACGACGTGGAGAGAACTGAGTCTCTGAAAACTTTACTCCTCGTCATCTCCCGAGCGCGCCAGAGCGAAGAGAGAGAGAAAGAGAGAGACGAGAGAGAGAATATACGCGACGGATGTTGGTAAAATACGTCACGGATCAGCGGGGCCGGAAATAGCGTCACAATTTCTTACCCCCCAACACCCCACCCTAGCTTGGGTTTTAATCTTTTTCTTGAAGAAACTATGTACAACAAGTTCCCAGGCTCGCCCTAACTAATCTTAGCTCCCACATGAAAAGTGGTTTGTCTATAAGAACGCTACGCGATTGAGTTTGAGAATAGGGACTACCAACGTACAAGTATTATTTGAAACGAGGAGTTGGCTTGTAAACTAAATTGCCTGGCAAAATTAGGAACAAAAAGAAGAAACAGCAAAGTTAATAGCTTTCCGCAAATGAGTTTTAACTCTAATATTGCGTTTTATAAACCATCTCTGTATCTAGCAATCCCAAAAATCCCCCATAGTCATTAAGAGCGGCGTATAAAATTATTCTTAACAATTGTGTTTCCAAGTATTAAAACTCGCCTACTACAAAAATAGGCCTACTATCTTGCACTGCAAGTCTGCAACACGAGGTAAAATGCTGAGGGTTTTTTTCTTACAAGAAACGCGATAAAAAGTTCTACCTTAATAATATTCTCCCTTCCATGAACTTTTCCAAGGACCAAGGAATCTCGAGACTTAAAAAAAAAAGACCATCCACCCTCGCACTAACGTTTACAAAAAAAATAAAAGGGAAGGGGCTTCCCTTACCAAGTTCTTCTTTTTTCTTGGGAGAAAGTTAACTCGCGTGGAACGAGGTGGAAGAAACGTAACAGCCCTAAAATGATGGAAGAAGGAGTAAAAGAAAGGGTGGGGGAGAGCTAAGGCTTAAAGGAACCAACAACAAAAAAACCTCTTCTTGATTAAAGTCCAGCGGAGGAAAAAGGAGCAACCCCCCCCCCCCAAATATAAGTCCATAACCCTTTCTTTCTTGCTAGAAAAGTTTTTTAAACTTTTATTGAAAAAAATATTATAGAAAATTCAAGTTAAAGGTGGTTTGCATCTATAGTTCTCAAAGCGATACTAATTATTCAGTTCACATCAGTTACAACACTTTGCTACTAAAATACAGGTACAAATTACCTGCGCTGTTGCAGTAAAAACAATGCTATGAAAAGAGAAGATATAGATTGAGTTAGGCCTAACAGAAAAATCTAAATTTAAACCAGACCGACTTAAAAAAATCTCAGCTCAGCCTTTGACGTAGTTAAGTTCTATATCAACAAGCTAATAAAAGAAAAGTTAGTGCTAAGGGGGAAAAATCCAAGGTAGCTTTTGCTTTTAGTAAGAATCTTAACAAAACTGAAGCCGGCCCAAAAAAAAAGGGGAAGATTATTTTGGATTCCGCTTCAAAACTAAAGAAGGTAACGTAAAAAGAAGATTGAGGTTCAATCTAGGGATACGCTTTCTAAGCCTTGGCGTTTTAGGCTTGCTTTCTTTTTTTCTAAATTATATACATACCCGTTTGAGAAACAGTTAATTATTTATAGAGAGGGGAGATGGGGGGAACCTGTCACGCTATTTGGGTGCTCTGCGCGCAGTGGCAAAGTAACAAAGTTAATGTCTAGAAAACGGAAGTCGAAGAAGAGTATGGTAGAAAGAATACTCGAACAGTCTTTCTTAAGGCGATGTATTCTAACTGAGGGCCTCTTCTCTTTTAGCCTTTCAGATGGGGGCTTTTGATAGGACTTCGATATACTAACCTTAGTTAAAAAATATTGTAAAATCGTGATTGAAAAAGAGGCACCGAGAAACGAGAATTAGTTAAGGGGTTTTAGTTTCGGAGAAGAATTAAAAATACAATCAAGAGTTTCTCCTATCTTATACGTTGTCAATTTAAAATTTAGAATTAATTGCCTTATAGGCCTAGTTTTTCTGCGAAATCACGTGATGTTGAAAGGTCCTAACTAAATTTCCAGTGAAACAAACCAAACTAGTTTTTGTCTAGATTTACGTTTTTTTATTTAAATATATACTCTAGTAGTTCAAGAGCAATTTGCGAAAACTACTTTCATTTCAACGGTATAAATAATCGCGTATCAATCCGCCACAGGTTTAACCGTAATTCACTAACACTTATTGAACAGCGCATTATAATAAAAATAACTATAGGAAGTATAAACAAACCTTAAGTGATTTAAAATTAATATAAAATGAGGTTAACTAAATACAAATTTTAAGTGATTAACTTAAACTATTGCTTATATTTCAGTTTAAAATTTAAATTATGCGAAAAAAGGGACCTAAACGTAACTAACCTTTAACAATAAAAACTAATTTATATTATTTTAAGTTTAATTAAGACCGGGGTACGGAAATTTAATTACGCATTATATACCGCCGGTACTTTAATTAAGGCGCTAGGCAGACTACAATTAAAACAGCGCACGAAATAAAAACTGGTTTTACAAGTGTATCTTAGAACTACTTGTACACCCGTGAAATAATTACGGAAACCATATTGTTATGTCGAAACTTATATTCATTTTTTTTTCTTCTTCTACTTCTTAATATTCAAAAAGGAGAGCTGATCTCTTCTCCATTATTAAAAACTTTAAACTTGTTATTTATAATAACAAACCCGAGGATAGACTGGTTTTTTTCTTCGCATCAAAAACGTGCGTTGAAAAATAAAATATTTAAATGTAAGTTAGGGCAGATAAAAAAAATCAGTCCCATTTCGTGATGTCACCGGAAGGTTACTACCTTTATGCAAATTAAATACAAACTATAAAATAGTATAATCCCTAATTTAACCCCAAAA
This sequence comes from Phalangium opilio, assembly GCF_054372755.1. Classification (NCBI taxonomy): domain Eukaryota; kingdom Metazoa; phylum Arthropoda; class Arachnida; order Opiliones; family Phalangiidae; genus Phalangium; species Phalangium opilio. Next base: position 16,279,930 of record NW_028324182.1, read on the forward strand.
CCAGTAAAACTAGTGTAAAATCTTTAATATCTCGATTTGCAAATCGTATATTTTTTATATCCTTAAAAAACGAAGTTTACTACTACAGGGTTTTAACAAGAAGTGATATCTAATTTATTAGGGAGAAGGTATAAATTCGCCCCACATTTCTAGCTTTATCTCCAGTCAAAACGTATAGTAGGTTCGGAGTTAATCCCCGCCGCCTCTAAATTACAACCAGCATCTCATTGGCTCTTGAAAACTCACGTCAGCGTGGCGACGCGAATGACGGGAAAATTACAGTCATATTTTCCGACTGAGGAGAGGCGAAATAGCCCGGCCTCCTTTTACGCCCCCCCCCCCCTCGTATTTTGAAAGGGGGACTGGGACTATGGCACGCGAATACTTAGGCATCTTATAATAAACTAGATATCACTTCTTGGTTTTAATTTACTATAGCAAAAACCTAACTGACAAAGCGTGTCCTTGTTGAGAACAAACTCGAGTTCTAATCTTCCTTCATTTAATAAAAAAAAGTCTCAATTATGTAATCCAAATCGATGGGACAGTGGGATGTTATAATATTTTTTCTAGGTCAAAGTTTCACTCGCAATTAACAGCTTAATCAAATACGCTGGCTGTCACCGTGGGAATGTAAAAAAAAACGATATCTAACGACCCCTTTCATTGAAGGAACATTTAAGGAAAGAAATATTGGAACTATATTTTTTAAAACAATTTAAAATTTAAATTAAACGAACCTGCATACCTTTATGGTTATATATAGTTATTTTTGTTGTATAGTCGAGGAAGATTTGAAGTATATATTAAAAAATGACAGATGAGTTCTACCTTAATTAGAAAGATTATAATTAAAACTAGAACATTTAAGTAACTTTAATCCTAAACCTATCTCTCTCTTTCTCTCAAGTTTTCCTTCTTATCTTGAATTCCTAAATTACCAAGGTGACATTTTGTATCTAATTATAATTGGAGCATCCTCGGTTGTTATTACCTTAACATCTCAATTCGTTACGTGGAAAAAGAAACTAAAAAGGGGAACTGAAAAGAGTTGCTTTAATGGATTTTGAAATGACTATTTACAACTAAACTAACTTTAAATTAATATGCCATCTTAAAGACGTGACTTCTGCCCAATTCCATAAAAGAAAGGAAAATCATATATCCTTCATTAACCAAAATATATCTCTAGAATTTAGCTTAGTTTTAATCCTAAATTGAAAAGTAACAAATTCTAGAAATTAAACTACAACACTTTTCCTTTTAAAGTTCAAACGTATAGCTGTAAGGCAAATTAGGGGGGCGTAACTTAGTTTTAAAACATTTGGAATCAACCAACTCTCTTATTTATCAGTTTTTAAAAATTGTTAAGTGCTCTTTTTGAGAATTGAGAAAACAAAGGCGATAAGGAAAAACAACAAATAACTTAGTACAACCTATACTTATTATTAAATAGAGATCAAGGTCATTTTTAATCTTAACTTTTCTCAAAGTTTTTAAGCTTCTGTTATTGCTAATTATATGTAACATATATAAAACTCTAATGAGTAAAGAATGCAGGATATAATTTCCTCTCTTTTAACCGAGGTGGGAAAAATATTGAATTGAATTGAACTTAACTTAAAATTAGGTTCAAGATAAATTGTAAACAGTCACGCTGTACGTGTTTAGAAGGAAAAATTGAAGAAGGATTTTATAAAATATACTTTGTTGGGATTGGGAGTTTCCCAAGATTAAAATTATGTAATTAATTTTTCTTAAATATATATATATATTTATAAACTTAAAACCTTCCCCGTATTTATTTCTTTCACGAGGAGTAAGTAATTCTAAACCCCTTTTTAATCTATTTATAGATAGATGAATGAATGAATGATTCTCTTTTAATAACATTTAGAATTAAATTGAAAAACTAAACTAACAGGGCACGATATTTAAAATTGGAACTTTATAAAGTGAATATGAAACTAAGATAAATTATTCACGAATGTTATTATCACTGCACATCAACCCTTTTCAAAATAATTTATAAATTCACTAGGTACCAAATAAAAAGGCACACACCCTAAGTTCCCTAATTTCACCACTTGAAATAATAAATTCAGGATAAGAATTATTTGTACATGTCAGCGAAAAAAAGAGGCGATATTTTAAAATTATAATAAAAAGGTTTCCATCACGGCAAGTATCCTTAATTTTAAACAACTGCAGATCAGGGAAACTGACCCTCCGCCTCTTGAATAAAAAGGGTGTGATAGTTACCTCATTAATATCATTACTATATAATTATTATTCCACCTTGTAAAGATATATATTATTCTGAGTCTCTTAAAACCACCTACGAAAAGGTCCAAACACCCTTTGAAAAATAACCACTACCATTTTTATACCCCGTTGAATATAATTTGAAAGACTTAATAAAAGTGACCCAAATACGGAGGAGCAGAACAAGAGTGTTGTGCACCACTCTTTATTAAAAGAATGATAGCGGCCTATCAAAAACAGTACGCCAGATGAGTTAAATATATATATCGGATCACTTGATAATACAACTGTCTTCCTACGAAATATATTCATAGATATAAGAATCAAGATTAAAATTAGAAGCGCCTAATTTTTAGTTGAAGATATGGGAGGGGATCTGCATGCGCTACAAAATCTATGGTTCTGTTGCAAATATCATACATCCACCCTAGTTCCTCACTTTTCCCACCATTCGTATTCAGCTTTGGTATATCACTTCTTGATAGTACTATAGTTCTATTAGAATAATCACCAAGCTACGATTATTTCTCATATCTATGAATTTCTCAAGTCTCAAAACAGTCCCCGAAGCTATTTTTCGGTTCGCGGCAACACCTTGAAAACTTTATTTTTTATTTTCTGATTCTTTTGAAGAAAAAAAGAACTGACTGACGTTTTAAATGATAGCCAAGCATAGATTAAAATTAAATAAAACGTACACGATTTTCGGGGTATCGCGGCGAAAATTGGGAACGAATGAACCAACCTTCGCGAAAAACTGGTGATACCAGCAATAATACCCTCTCCTAGGCTTTAAAAGAAATTGTTTCGATTATTGCGTAGGTGGTTTTGAAACCGATGTTTAAAGTGAGGTTGAAAGGACACCCCGATAATATAATTAAAACATACGCTTAAGACTAACAAAACTACAACTAAAAATAAAAATAAAGCTTAGTAAGCCAGATAGATATTGTAAGGGAAAATTAGAATTAAATCTGTCAGAACTGAAAATAAATTCGACAACAAAACTTTGTCACTTCAATACACCTTTGCTATCCAATTATATAAATTATATAAAGGCATTTTTTTAGGAGAACACTCCCAAATTGTCTCGCTAAACTCGCTATAAATGAAACCCACAAAAGGGGTACCTCATATTATCCCCAACTCCCTTTCAAAGTTTAGAAAACACCAGTTAAATTGGAACAAATTAATAAATAACAACACACCATATACTTAAGTTTCTAGGCGAACAACAGTCTATAAATTTTAAAACCAAATTTAACTAAAAAAAATATCAACTACTCTGAATCACAGTCTATTTACAAAAACAAGAAGAAAAACATTTTGTGCCATAATAGCGTAAATATTACGAAAACAACGGTACCGGTACTTGTAATACGGTTGGAACGAGGGGGTAATCACTCTTATATTAAACGCAAACCGATTACGCTGCGACTGGCCCCTCGAATGCCAAAGCGAGGGGTTGCAAACTTTACTACAAATTATAAAGATAATTACATCTTAGGCGTTTGAAATAATTTACGGAAAATTCTTTTAATTATTAGAATATTATAAATGGGGTTTCTAATTTAAAAACCTTGAAGTGTTTCTCCCCTCGGAAAGGAGTCATTAGAAAATTGGTCATGCTCGTTTATAATTTATTTTTTTAAAGCGAAAAATGACGATTACGCAATTTAAGACTGGTTTTCAACGACTCCGTTATAATCTTAGTTAATTGGTATGAAAGGGGTGGTTTTTAATATAAGAACTGCTACGTAACGTGGCTTAGTAATATAAAATACTGAGAAACCAAGTACTAGAGTACTCAAATAATAAAACAAGAGAAAAGTATATATATTCACCTTAACAGCATACGTTTCTGGGTGGAATGAATTACTGAGAGAACGCCGTCTACCGCTCGATGTCACTTCCTCCTCGGACAACTGGCGACTGAAGATTTGCAAATAAAAATAAATAATATGGTAATTAGTTAGTTATGTTTAGTTTTAGAAGGTTAGTATACAAGTAAAACAAGGGCATAATTAATTTAATTACGTTTTAAGTTAATTTCCAAGTGCTAAGTAATTTTCCCTGACCAATTTTTGTACTTTTACTGAGTAGAAAAATTAGTACGCGATTTAAAAAAAATTGAGTCCCTGGTTTTTCCAGGTATTCTAGGTACTGTATCAATTTTTCTAATTAATTTTAAGTTTTTAATGACTTATATTAAATATATTTTTCGATATTATATTAATGTAGGTCCTTTCTGGTCTTGATAAGAGATAAATATGAAAAATGTTCTTTTTAAATAAAATTAAAAAAGATTTATTGATATTAAAAAATTTGGGATTGGGTGTATTATTTTGACCTATAATAAATTAAGGTTATTATTATTTAAGAAAAATATTTTAAACTAACAATAGGGATCTATTTTGAACCGTAAAGGTATAAAATTGGTTAAGAAAACCGTAGCCGGCAGAATTTCCGGTAATTTAAAAATTAAATCAAAAAAAGGCGACAAGAAATTCATTGACGCGTATACACCACCTTTGAAACACAAAAAGGGTCTTTAGGGAAAATAATTTATAATAAAAATCGAAGTGAAAAATACTACTAATCACTTTTAATTTCATTTAACTCATTGTTCTCTCTGTAATCTATAACGGAAGCGATTCATTGGCAATTTCCGCCTAACACACATTGCGTTTTCATAGACTTAAAACACGTACGTAGAGGGCAGACGTAACACATTCCCAGGAAACCTAACGACCAAGGTGAATGATTTTTTTGTCAGAGGTAAAGGCGCCATCTTTTATACATAACGCGCAACTAAAACAATTTTTTTTTTTGGCGGGAAAACTTCAGAGTAAGTAATAAAAGTATATTTACCCTAATTCCACCAGGGGAACGCTAGAAAGTCGTGATCTTCGATGAAAGCTGACTGGTAATGGTAACGAAATGACTCGCGATGAAGGCAATAAACATGGACCAGATTGCACATCCAGCATTTTGTTTACATCTAAAAATATAATAAAAAGAATTAATAGGTTAGAACTTGACATAAAAAGATCTTACGTAATCTAATGAAATAAAATAAATTTGCATGAATTAAATGCCTTCAAACAAATATAACCCAACATTACGACTACAAAAAAGGCTTAAGGCAAGCAAGATGGCGGGCGTCTAAACTCCATCTCACCTCTATCCTCGAAGGTTAGAAAAAGGAAAAAAATGTCGGTTATTTCGAAAGGAAATGGGCTTCATCGATAAATAGAGCAAAACCCGCGCTTGCAACACAATCATTCAGGCGTAAGGTCTACTTCAAATTCCGAAAGAGATTGGCAAGGTTAAGCCTTAACCATTAAAAGAAATCCCCCTTGTCGGATGAATAAATCTATTTTCAAATGTTTCCTGATCTCAATTCACCAGGACCACGGCGATTTCCCCAAAATAAAATCATTCAATGTTAAAGGGAAGGTGAACCTCGGCTAGAAAACCCTTCAAAATTTGGCAGGCGTTTAAACTCGAAGGTTAAACCGAGAAAAACCAATTAATATCCGTTAAACTGTATTAATAATTAATTTAAAAATACTTACAAAACATAACCTTAATTATTAAAATTGGTAATTCGAACGCGAAAAATTATAAAAATAACTCAAGATTAAAATTAAAATAACTCCAATACGTCTGGTAGATAAGCGCGAAATAAAATGTTCTTTAATTACGAAAATTTCATTTTTAAATTAGGTATGGTAATTATGAACAAATGAATGAACCGATGGTAGCCCTACAAAAACATAACCACCGAAAAGTTCTGTCGCGTTGCCACCAAAAAAAAGTTCAAAGGGTAAGGATATTTTATCGACCGACTCTGAAGGAGACGTAGGACACTTTGAGTCTTTGAGTCTTTGACCCAAAATCACCAGTAAAAAACAAATCTATAAAAATCGCAAAATAAATTTTTTTTAACACATTCCGTTTTCCAGTTGCATTTTTGAAAACAATGTGAAAATAAAACTCTCCTTAGACGAGTTCGCATTACATTACACAGCTAGGGCTCCTTCAATATTACATCTCCACCACGGTGGCAGATTGCTAGCAACCAAACTGCAATAAACTTTCCAACCCCTCAACAATCTGACAACCCAAAAAAAATCACGGATGATGGTTCAATAAACCAAAAATCTGCCTCATTTTCTACGCCACCAAAAAATCAGTTATAAAAAATAAAATAAAAATATTCATAAAAAAAAAGTAAAAAGTTTTGTCGACCCCCGCGTTTATTTATTAATGAGGCAATTTTTAGATAGGGTGGTCCAGAACGATCAATATTTACACACATTTCAACGTTACTTTGCAGCGTGTTCAAAGGTAGGTACCAACAACCACCTAAGCTTATCTCATAAAGGGGGGGGGAGTCTACAGTTGGATGGTTTTGATACACGTTTTTTACGGAGCGAGAGAGAAAGAGAGATATAAAATGCCCCCGAGAAGATATCTTTCCCTCAAAGGCAGCCAGGCGTAACAACAGCGCGCCGAGACGTGGCGGCTCCTAGTGACTGATTTTGGAATTAGTTAAAGGGGTAGAATAACTTTAACCAATGGAGAGAAGGGAATGGAAGGGGGTAATTAGCTTTAACCCTTTACGGAAAAGGAGATGACGAACAAGAATTATCGCGGGAAATGAGAATCATACCATAATTACTCAGTTTTGAGGCCTAGCTTCAAAAAGTTTATTTTTTTTTTCGTAGAAATGTTAAAAAGTTACATTTATCTTAATAATACCAAAATTCTAAGGAAGATTCGTTGGTTTTTTTCGCAGAAATATATATTTTTGAATTTAAAGTTAATATCTTTAATAAAAATAACTTCTTGTCTGTCCCTGAACTTTACTAAAAATGTCCTGAATTTTTAATTGACGACAATTTATTTCCTTGACATTTTCTGGTTCTCCATCCATTTTTGTACGAACCCTGGGTCCCTTTTTGATGTCCAACAAAGACATATCGACACAATCTAAGATGCAAAGTGGAGAGGAATTTTGGTATTGCCACTGAGAGCACTTAAAAATCCTTTAAAAATCAATGGAAAAGAGGACTTTTAGGAAGTCGTTTGGTCGCTCTAGGCAATGGAGAAACCTTCGGCGTATCACAAGGAAGGCGAACCTCCTCGAAGTTAAAGGCAGGATGGGATATGTATGTATGTAGGTTCGTTCGTTCGGGAACGCCATTATGGCATGAAACCAAGCAATATTGATTTTAGGAACTGACGGAAGGAGTCGGAAGGGAGGAAGTAGATGGAAGGAAGAAAGGAAGGAAGGAAGAAGAAGAAGAGAAAGAGGGAGGACACCACCAGCTCGCGTAAAGCAGTCAGTCGAGAGTGAGTCATCCTTAACGTATAGACTTAGCTAATGTTAAGCCTAGGAATTACTCGGGTCTACACCCTCCTTAGGTTATTGTAGCGAAAAAATTTGTAGGAAATCTTATTAACACCGACAAAGATGAGTATGAAGTACTAAACGAAGCTATATTTCCGAGAAATATACCATAGACGTAAAATAAGATCTGGTTTCAAACAACAAGGACCCCCAAATTTGGTGGTAGACTTGTCCTATCTAACTTTTTTGCATTCGCATACCACAATTTAAGGATTTGGAAGTACTCATTTAAAGTCTCTATTTACCCCTGTAAATCCCTTACGCATAATCCCCGCATAACACCGACGTCTTACAGGGAAGTACCATAGACTGGTAGACACACCCTGTACACCGATCTGCAGGGGATCAATGAAAATTACTCGATACTCCCTTATCCAACTTCAAACTAACTTTAGTAACAAAAAAATGTCAATTGACAAGCGGGGGTGGTAGTTATGTCCGGGGCCCGAACTGGACATATAACCGAACATTCCATTATAGATAACCGATAAAATTTTCGGTATAATATCGGAGAAGATGATTAAAGTGGGGTCGGACCCCCAAACCCCACGAGACCAACTACTTTGTCAAATTAACCTAAAAGTGGTTGGTTGAATGGGAACCGGATAACTAACTAGTCGTCGTTAAGGGGATCTTTAATAAGGATTAAGGGTCTCTCTCTTTCCTCGCTTTCAATTTACAGTGACGCTAGAGAATGCAAAGCGCTTTGTGATATCCCCAAGCTGCTATCCTATAAAGCCGTCTCCTCCGCGAAGCAAACTGGGTCCTTGCATGCGTGCATGCCTTTAGCCGGGAGTCTGAACTAATTTAGGGTGCCATTCCTTGTCACGCCGCTTCATATATCCACGATTATGGAAAGAATCTACTTATAAAGAAGAAGAACTCGAGGGGGTGTTTAAGCATCCTTAAAGACGTTGTATATCTTTATAAATTCTATCTGCCTCGTTAGTCGGTTATAACGGTAACGCTATAATTACCTGATTATCATATTTCTTGGCCGACTTTTAAATTATCTTAAGTTATTAAGGCATTGGTAGGGGTCAAAAGGTCAAGTTAGCCTTTAATTCTTCTAAAATTTGTCAAAAGCAAAAGTAATATTCCCAAAATTTACTTCCTTGACTTTCCCGAGGTTTTTTCCTAATTTTCCGTATTTTTCCCCATAACGTTTCAGACCAAACCAATAAAATCAAATTGCTACCATGGCTTTATTACGATCCCCCCCCTTCAATTTATCCCAAAAATGACGTCACAATAATAAATTATCGGACTGATAAAGAAAGAAAAAATATTTATGGTATTTTAAAGCTAACGGAGCGTTTAATCCTCTATTAAAATATGGATATGGTTTTGGATTGGCTTATCGTGGGTAGATTAGGAAGACTTAAGGCGATAAAGAGGCCATGGATTAACGGATCCATGGAGACAAGTAATAATTAAATCCCCTCCTCTTAAAACAATAGACATATACACGAGAAGGGAAGATACATAATTAGAAATTTTCGGTCCGAGATGATTAAAGGGTATAGGAGACGAGAATATATATTGTTAATTAGAGACTACTTGGCCTAAAACCATTAAGTATACAAGGATCCATGCACCGTACTTGTATTAGACCTACAATAGACAGAGTAGCAATATATAGAAGGCACGATTACAGACCGTAATAGATGGACGCTGGTTGTTATTAAAGGAAAGCGTGAGTCTGCGTGACCAATTGATTCAATATAAGACATTGTTTGTCATATTTCATGTTTATCCGCTATCATAGAAGAAAGAAACCGCTGCTAGATTTTGGCAGCTGAGGGGAGCCAGGGAGAGAAAGGGAGATGCCGCCTAATGCTAACAGAACTCGTATCTAGCGGGAAGGGGTCGAAAACGGGGGTATGAAATACTATGTTCTCTCTCTCTCTCCCTGGGTCATTCGGTGGATCATTGAGCATGCACGAAGTGACATCACGAATAGTTGCTACATGAGATAAAAAATTTGGATTTTGCGCAGTAGAGCTCGCGGTGGCCCGGGCGATACTACCCCCGTTGGCTGGGAAATTTACTTCCCCCACCCAAAAGAGAGACACCTCGCGCTATTCACGCGGCATCTCCCTTTCTCTCCCTGGGGGAGCTAATATAAAAAATACATATTGCAGTAATGGTCAAACGTAGCCTATTTTCCTTTATCAAACATTCCCTAGGCCTATATTTCGAAAAGACTAAAGCAGAAAGCATAAATATATTACGGGAAACAATTGATAATACTGACTGGTACACATTCTGGAAACAGCGACATATTGCGTTTGATATAAACGTCTGTCGAAAATATAAACTACCTGTAGGTTGTAAAGGTGTGTCGAAAATAGTAAATTTACATTATAAATTACAAAATTTCGTTCAGTTGCCAAACCTAATGAATACAATATCGAATAAAGGTCAAATAAAACAAAATAAAAAATTCTAGGGGAAAACTACGCGTAATTTAAATAAATTGGAAGTCAAGGTAAATTATATACTTCAGAAGAACAAATTTGGTAGAAAAAATGGAACCGATCATTAGGAGATCATTAAAATGGATTAGTCAGAGAAAAAAAATTATTCTGACTTCATAGTACCACGTGACGTAGGAAAGAGGTGACAACGATATTGACATTGCGCGAAATATTAAAAAATTAACCTCTTGTCAATTTCTAGGCCTATATAACGACAGTTTTCATGCAGTTTAAAACGCCTACATGTCAGCGCATATTTTTCAGTCTGAAATTACACTACGTAAAAGGCAATTCATCTTAGTATTTGTTCTTAAACTACGCTATATTTTCAAGTTTAAAACAAACATCTTGGCCCTAGCTCGCTTTCATTAAATATCAGAATCCCGTCGAAAAAGTAGAGCCTCTCTTTAATATAAGCAATTGGGATCAAGAAACCCTTTGGAGGGTATATGTTATTATAAGTGAAGCGATAAAAAACAAATGAAGGTTAAGCCTAGGGCTTTTTAAAACAAGAGGAAGTCACCAAAAGAGGCGACTTAATTAACAAATATTTGAACGTCGCGAAAGACGATGGATGATATATACCGTTAAGTTCAATCCCCGAGGTAAGAGGTGTCGTTCAAGTTCAATGATATAATAAAAATAAAAGTATGCCAATGTTATAATCACTTTTATGGTTTCTTTAAACTTTACGCTAATAAAATTCCCGGGCCAATGTTTATTTTTGTTCCTTTTTCTTTCTCAAACAATATTAACCTTAATCGAATTAAATCGAATGTTTGATTTTATAATAAAAAGAAAAAAAGGCTTAGATTTTTATTTTTACCTTTTGGACTCGTTCGCACTAGTAAAACACGTGCACGATAAAGTTAAAGTGTAATAGCCAAGATTAAGCTCGGTTGATAATGCGAACTTAAAACGGAAGATAAATTTTATTCGCCCAGCTTTTCCATGGGGAATTTAAGCAAAATAAAACAGAAATCTTGAACAAACTTTAGTTTTCACAAAGTTATTTTCCTAAGTTAAATAGTAAACAACGTTTTCCCCAAAGTTAGTTTCAAAACAAACCAGGCCAAACAAAGAATAGAATATATTAAAAAAAAATCAATAGAGATTGTAATTTAAAACCACGGACTTTATATTTAAATAATTTTAAAAAGGGGACTAGAGCGTAGATGGGATTTTCGTGCACGACTTCCACCTAAACAACAGTGAAATCAGAATGACATTGATATACTAGAATCTCTATCTCCGGGCCTTGGCTCGTGGTGTAGTTTTTATATCGACAAAAGCAATTCCTTTTCCTATCCCCTATGTAGGATAAGGTCCGTGATAAAACTATTAGCTCTACCCTAAACAGACTAAGGAGATAAGGAGATAAGATTGGACGTGAATACATTAAGAAGATAAAAGTAAAGGTATATTCGGAACCAAACAAGCTTCTAGGGGTGAAATGAAGGAAGTAAAACCCGGAACAATCGGAACCAAACTATACAAAGGCAAATGGCCCGGGGAAGGCCACGAATGTTTGAACAGCACTCGTCAAAGCCACTTCAGAGAGATGGGTCGACCACCCGCGCCCTTCATGCGCACCAGTTACGCGTTGCCCCCGCATGCACAAGACGTCTTTGGACTTAAGACTCTCGGCAAGAACTAATGTTGGGTAGAGAAGACTTACTAAATTCTTACGAGGTATCGGAAAAGAATTGATTTCCAGAGCCCTACATCTCACCGACTGACTTTCTAGAGGTATATTAAACAAAAATGATCAAGTGCTCCGTAGCCTCCGTTAGAAACTTGGTACGACCAGAGGTTAACCTCGTTGGTGACCCCCGAAAAGCCGCAAGAGTGCAGAGAGTAAGTAGTAGAATTAGGCCTAGTACTTGACTAACTTTACATGATTTAAGTCAATTGTCAACTGCAGATAAAGAAACTGAGAAAGGTGGGGATGAATAATTACCTACATCCCTCAATCAACAGTGAAAACAACCTAAATGATAATTAAAATATTGCATTCCATCAACGAACAGACCAGAAATAAACCTTTACATCCATCCTTTCAGATTCAGAACTCCGAATTTATCTATTTTCGATTTAGGACCCGGAACCAATGAAGCTCAAAGGAAGTCCAAGAAGAAGAAGAAGAAGAAGTCCAAAAAGAGATAAGGATATGGTTAGTGACGGACCATTTCTATCGAAAGATGGCAATATCTTTACGCCCCAGCTTTGGCAATGTTTTGGAGCTATTAAAGACGGACAAGTCATATACACACGGGGTGTAACAATTCCCTCGGCTTCTTCTCCTTAAGATAGACTCGAGCAAAAGAGTAAGAGAAAGATAAATCCATTGTTATACCCGGAATAAAAAGAGGAAGAAATCTAATTCCGTGTCTTTTGTATTTAGTGTCTTCCCTGGCACGGGATTTCTCGAGTAGACTTGTAAGAAAGAGCGCTAGGCCTTGCTATAACTCCAAATAAAAATAAGGGTCGGCTTGCGGCAGCTTAATGTCTAAGGGAATCTCATAGAAAAAGGCACTGATCTATTTCTATTTCTGTCTCTGCAGTATCTTATCTTACCCTCCTACCAATTCGAAGGGTTTTAAAACAAAATAAGACTTGAAAACTACATGCAGTCAGTGTCCTAAGCCGTATACTAAACAGGGTGTTTCTGATAAATATGCCTTAAATTAAAGGGGTATAGTTTTCTTTGGGAAATCAATTTTGAGTCGAAAATGTAATTTCTATCTCCATTTTGCCACAATGTTATCAAGTTAAGATTGGAGTTGGAGTATTTTACGGATGATCCCGTTAAATTTAATTAAGAAACTGATTTAGACAATAATTTATAATTTAACAAAGGGGTCATCCCTAAAACACTCTTGAATTATAACTCAAAAACGGTGTACCTTTTGAGGGAAAATCGGCCTAAGAAGTTACATTTCTCCTTAATTTATGGTAGACTTATCAGAAACACCCTGTAGATTTTCTTATCTTGGAACTTCTGTATTAAAAACTAAAAAATGTCTCGTATAGGATCTGATACATATTAATAAATCGAACTTCTAATTATCAAATTTGTTCTTATACATGTTCCTAGATAATAAATTTGTCATACAATGATAAATATATATCATTTTAATTCAATGACCCGTGTTTGATATTACTAAATTCCGGCAAAACTTAGGCATTCCATCATTATACAGTTATCTTATCGCCCTTCGCGGTTCTACTTTAGAGAATATCCCCATCCAGTAAAGGAGTTAAGTTAAATTCCTGTCGAGAGGCCCAGCTGACTTATCTTTGCGCCTTATTCCATACAAAGGGAGGCTTTAAATTAAATTTCAGTCCATGGGAATTTTTGATAACAAGAATGCATTGCGTTATTCGATTGGTCGGAGGTGCAAATTTAAAATTACCAATCAATGAATTCTAATTCTAAAACTAATTTCAATTTTAAAACAATACATCATGGGTATTTTCTGCATATTTTTTATAATTAGTAGAATAATCGTAACAAAAAATCACAACACTTCACCCTCCCTTTAAAATAATATAAAAAATTCCCGTTGAATTTCTTCAAATGAAAATTGTAATTATCTAACTACAAAAATTCTATATAAGAAAAAACCCTAAGGCGACGGACGAACAAGGTATGTCCCTGTTCAAAGTCACTTAAATCTTGAAGCAACTACCCCAAAAGGTTTCCCCCGCTTTTGACTGTACTTCCAGGTGCATAGTGATAACATAGAACGTATAACAAAGTTTAAACCAAGTTTATTAGGGCTTGCCCGGTTAAAATTGATCTCGAATCTAGATTAAACCATAAACCATCCTTTCCCCCCGATGGCTCTTTACGCCATTCTTAAATCTGATAACAGAATATATTAAATCCCAAAAGGAGAATGCAACAAACTGCACGCGAGCAACATCCATTTATTAATACTTAATACAGTTTTCAAAGGTATTCTCAACATGGGATGGACTGTTTACACCAAGATTATCGGTACCTGGCATCAAAACAGCGCGGTGGCGCTCGTGATTTTGATTTTTAAATTTTAACCCCCAAAATGTATCCTGCTAAATAAACTATTAAGGTCCCCTGTAAAGTCAAAAAAAGTTATTACCGGGATATCGTTAACCGGTTTTGAATTTCATAGCGAAAACTGGTTAAATTTTAATTATTAGTCAAAAGGAGCTTTCTCTTTTATCGAAATTCGTGGTTTAGTAATTAAACTTAAGTTGCAAACTCGAGATAAGACAAATTTCTTTGAAAAACAGCGACTTGACGCGCGTACCACCTTCTATTGAATTTTAGAATGCAGAATAGTCGCTTAGCACCTTAATAGGATCATGTATCTCCAATACGGCGGTAATACTGCTAGTAGTAATTTTAGGGCTACCAAAAAATTTCAGATGCAAATTCCCTAACTTCTCCAGGGTTTCCCTATTTTCTGCTAAATTCCCTAACTATTTCCTGCTATATTCCCCTAACTATTTCCTGCTATTTTCCATGACTATTTCATGCCAAAGTTGTCAATAAAAACCGCATATTTTTAGGAACATTATTTAAATTATAAATGACTTTCCCAAAATTCTGAAAATCCTCTGACTTGTCGGCCCTCATTTTTAAAACTAACTTCTCTCCCTGTCCTGGGCAAGGGTCCACAACGAACCAAGGAGATAACACACTGCCCAGCTTGCCTTGTACTTATCGACGCGTTTGAAACAAATTGGTCGAATAAATTAGCAAGCAGAGGGACCCCGCTCCAGCATAGGAGAGCGGAGGTATTTTTAACCCTTATAGAATGGCATGCAATACAGGAAAGAGAGGAGAAACTCCTAATCTTAATTAAAACAGAGCCCCGGTCTCTGTTAATACCTCGATTAATTCTTCGTCGCGTGTGCTTTAGTTTGTCCCTTTCCCCCCCCCACCAGTATTATAATTATTAGAGGGTTTGAAAAGATAACCGTTGTAGGCCTAGGCCTAGTACTTCCGAATTTAGAAGACCAAAACCGGGAAAATTTATATTCGTTTAATTAAAACTCTTTTAATAGAGTTTGTTCCTGTAAACGGTAAACGGAACAAGCCCCGATCTTTAAATTCTCTTCCGCCTTTAATAGATACGACCTTTTATAGCACTTCCCTCTTCCGACATTGGCCAAAACTTTAAACCCAAAGTGCTAAACTAAGTAATTGTAGACGATCCTTCGCTTTTAATTAACGAGATAAAGAAGATTAATAAGATAAATTTCATTTCTCGACAGATTTAATATTAGAAATATTTCAAAATTATTTTTTAAAAAAATGTTAGAAAACTCCCTATAATAAAAAATTAAAAATAATCAAAAAATTTAATGCATAAAACACGAGAAATGGGTATTAAAAAAAAGAAAAATAATAATTTATTTATATTAAAAATTCTTCAAGCAGAGCAGAAGAGAATGAAAGGAAAGTTATTAAAATCGCATTATATTCTAGTAACTTTCAAACTAAATTAATTTATCACGTAGTTAATTCAGACTAGGAGGATAGATACCATTTATACCAGGAGTCAAGGCAAGTAGCCTAGCTGATCTCCTCGTGTAAATGGTATGCGTGTATAATATAGACATAAGAAAAAACGTAATGTGCACGGTCTTTTGATAACTTCAGTGTTAATCAGCTAGGGTAATAAACGATAGCGTGTGCAGCGTGACGAAGGCGGAAGGCGCTGTATTAGAAAGAAGATGATGCGATTTATAATTTACATTGAAAACTGGCGGAAAAGCAGAATTATAAGATGGAGGGATAGACCAACGCAGTACGGTCCGAGTTTTAAAACCATAGTGGAGGGTCTTGGAAAAGGATTCAAACGCGTGCGCATAACAAAACAGCGTGAAGAGTTCGTAGAACTTCGAGTGATATCGTGTCGTGGTTCAAGAGAGAGGTTTCAAAAAGCTGATGGTTCGTTCATAAGCAAATATTTATAAAGAAGAATACACTGACTAGGGGGAAACAAAAACAGACGTTCTTCGAGATCTCTGTACCCGCAGGTGTTTGCATGCGGATTGGCATATATATATTGCCACGACGGTTATGATTATTCAAAAAAAGATAGAATCACGAAGGTTGCCAAAAAACAATGGGGAAGTTCATAATAACGTATATACACAAGTACAGCTGTCATCGTTTTGGTTGGCTCAAACTCAAGTTCATGACTGAAACATTTAGAGGGCCTAAGAAGAAGTTACTAGAGTCTACTCGTAATGCCGGCCAAACTGAAACGGATGACGTTTCGGTATAAAATTTGACAGAGGAAAATCTGCCGTTTAATAGGCCAATCGCGAAGGCGCTATAAGATAAGTTAATTTCTAGTATTTTCTTGAATATTGTATACAGAGACAGTTGCAATTAAGAAAATTCATTAATTTAAAGGCTCTTTCAAACAATAAAAGAAAAGAAAACACGATGATTTCCTTCGTTTCTCTTATGGATGGTCCAATCTTAACTCGACACATTTCTTAGTTTTTGACACCCCCAAATAGTTAGTTAGTCTTAACTGACTTTCATCTTGGAAAAGGAGGGATTCTACACTACAAGGAATCTCTTGTTGCGAGGAAAGGGCTTCTGGTATCTCGCCTGTACTGTACCATGCGGCTGCTTAATTCTTATTATACAGAACCAGTCAAAGGAGTGAAAAATGCACCCCAAAGATTAATGGAATGCAATTAAACCCAGCAAGTAAAGAGAGGAGAATAATTCCCGCTAAACCACGTGCATGCAATGCATGCCCATTCAGAAATTAGGCTTAGCACGCGTGGCCTCTTTGCTCTATCTTTTGGCGTTTCCACCAAGAAACAAGATTAACAATTAACGTCTTTAACGCGATGTCCTTTCTACCACTCTAAATGTAGGCAAAACTCCACGTATTTAAACCATGCAGGGAAGCATACGTTCAATAAAACTATATTATATAATATTTCAACTTGAAACCGCTGTTAATGTTATATAGTTAGCCCTGGGCTATAGAAATAAAATTGGAAATGATGGTTTTTTTTATTAAATTTCTTTACTAAGTTGAATTAAAAAAAAAAAAAAACTAAAAAGAACTTTTAGAGTTAGGGGTATACCTACCTAATCCACCCCATTTTCTCGTTGAAATCAAAAACCTCGGAAACTAAAAACCAGTATCGTAATTGAGACTTATCTGGTAAAAAAAACGAGAAAAAATTACCAGAGCATATACAAGAGTTCAAGGACGTTTATACCTATAACGTTAATAAGGGCGTTAAATATTAGACCTGAAAAAAAATTTAAATTGAGCTTTTCAACGCAGATGCAGAAGGGCGGGGCGGGGCTTATGGTTTCTTATATTTACACTGAACAACTCATTCAAAAAAACAGAATTATAAAGAAAGAAATAAATAAAAAAATATTTAAGAAGTTTGAAGAAAACTCTGCCTGTCTTAATGAATGAAGTCTTTTTTCTCATCGCGTGACATTATAATGTAGTGTACTAGTATTAAGAATTCACTCATTTATCCCAGGAATATGCGGATATCGTAGAACAGAAACCCATACTCGCGTAATGGTATGTGTAGAACCAAGACCTCAATTAAAGAATAAGGACTTTGGTGGACAGTTAAAATTGAAACCCCTTCATCATTGGCTTCACATACCATCTTTTTAAAATGATCTATTCATAAACATAATTAACTATTTCAATATTCATGATATATTAAATCATTAATTCATCATACTAGTATACGTTTTCCAGTTACCAACAAAAAATAAAAGAACGTTAGTCCTTTGATTGACGAAAAAATGGTTGGCTACAGCAGGGGCGTCTGCGCATGACGACAGCTCTATTCATTTATTTACAGTGGAACAGTGCGGAACAGAACTTTGTTTCAATAATACAATAAGAGTATACAGAAAGAAGAAAAGCCCACGCCGAAATTAGCAAAAGATTTGCCGAGCTGCTTTAAACCTAAAACGGAACGCGCCACGTGTAATAAAAGTAACAAAACGGGCGCGCGCGAGAACGCAATAAAATTCGACCTTAACTGCTAAGCCTATTTACTATTTAGGCTTAAGAATTATCGCCCCTTTGCGGAAGGAAAGTTAGTTAAAATTTTACCCTTAAGAATCTTAGGGAAAACAGAACTAAAAATAGGTCTATTCCCAAGTTACAAATGATAAAGTATATACCCATAGTTTGATCTATAACTAAAAGGGAATTTGAAATTCTACCACGTTTTCTTCCCGCTTTTTAGGGGGTACTCGCTCCTCTGCCTTCAAAACCCCAAAAGGGGATACGAAATTTATGGAAATATCATTTTCCAAACCTTACTACCAGCAGCGTGCGCGTGGCATATTTTTTTTTTTATTTCCCGCCAACTATATTCCCGCCTTTTTCAAAAAATATCGATAATGTTGCTTGCATTAGGGAAGGCCTAAAGAATGAGTGAGAGAGTTACTGCATAATGTAGAGTAGAAATCAAACATCAAAACGCCGAATGAGTCAGAATATTCTACGTCAGGAAGGGGCGAGAATAAAATGATTCTCTTTTAAAAATGGATCAAAACCCCAAAAAAGATAACGAGGCTGATGGGGGATTCGAGGAAAACCATGATAATGAAAGAACCAACAGTAACCAGCAACGTTTTTTTTTGGCCGTGGCATATTTAAGCACTTAAAATCGAATTAAATTTGACTTAGTTGCAGAAAGAGCGCCTGTATTTTCTACTCCAAAGTAAAGAGAACTTGAGAGAGAGAGAAATGGCATCGAGAAATGGCATCATGAAACTTACGTTTTACTTAATTGATGTTACAATATATACAGTCATTGATGTCCCATAGAACCATCCCTTTTTTCCTAACACCCTATATAAAAACTAAAGAATATTAAGTCTATACTTACACCAAGAAGTGATATCTAGTTTATTATGGAAAAGGTATGAATTCGCGCCATGCACGTTTCTAGCTCTTTATCTCCAGTCCAAACGTATAGTAGGTTCGGAGTTAATCCCCGCCGCCTCTAAATTACAACCAGCCAGCATCTCATTGGTTCTTGAAAACATACGTCAGCGCGACGCGAATGATAACGAAAATTACAGTCATATTTTCTGACTGAAGAGAGGCTATGAAATAGCTCGGCCTCCTTTTACGTCCCCCCTTGTATTTTGAAAGGGGGACTGGGACTATGGCGCGGCGCGAATACTTAGGCCGGTATCTTATTCGTTCTCCCTAATAAACTAGATATCACTTCTTGGTTACACTTACGTATCCTTTTTTTTTTTAAAAAAAAAAAACAAGGAACACACGACGCGTAAAGCGGACACGGCACCGCGCGTTACATTTTCCATAGAATTTAAAACTGACAAAGGAAGACAGCTGTCATGCCTCTCCATATATACCAGAGAGAGAGTGTGCTGTGTCGAAATCGGTCGTTTCCTGTCGTCGAAATTTCAAAAGCAACGACTATATTACAGGAGGAAACGGAGCCATTAAATTAACCCCACTTGGCCCACCTAATATATATGAAGTCGTCGCAACTTAGAGGATAACACACCGCTCGCGACATTGTAATTAAGGAGAGACAACTGAATCACGTCTAAGTATTTACCGAACCCAAAGGTAAATATTGACTAGAGTCTTATTAACATTGTATGTACGCGATGTAGTGAGTGAGATGGGTTAATTACGCAAAAGGTAAGACGCAATACGAGGACACTTGGACAAAATTCAGAGGTTGTCACGAAATTATTCTATAGACATTCTGGAATTTCAGTTATTTAATTTAACCTTTTAGACTCAAAATCAATGGCGGATTAGTATTGCCAGTGCAATTCAACGGCAATCTACGACAAGAGACTGAAAACCACGTAATATTCTGTTCGATACAGTTCCAAACAACCGAGAAGCTCTAAAAACAAATTTCTGGCAACCCTGAACAACACGAGGTTATATGTAGTTAAGAAACGGTATAGAGGAAATTTATCTATACCCATAAAACGTGTCTCACGTAACAAAGTGCTAAGCAACTATAAGACCTAAACTTTAATATTAAAATAAAAAAAACCACCATAATGGCGCGTGCGCAAACGAAATTAGAGATGCCATAATTATATTACACGATGGCGAAACGCCAAGGATTAAAATGAGAGTATTGGGATATTTGATCTATAGGGGATGAAGCTATAGCCGATGGGATGGTGATGATATACACAATGTGGTTTAACTTTAAGGCTTAGCTTTAAGGGGGGAAATGGGAAGAGAGGGGGGTTGTATAATAACAATGGGGAATATCAGAGTGACGACGCGGGTGAATTGGATATAACTCGGGCAGCAGCGAGGAAGCCGCATAAAATATTGGTCAAAAAAAAAAAAAGGCATACAAAAACCGACTAGTGTTTCAAAAGGATCGAATATCATAATCATCCCTAGGCTGGCGAGGTCGAAATTCCGCATCCTTTTGTAAAAACTAAGAGCATTCTTTTACAACAAAGGGAAGATGAACTGACGGCATCAATTTAGGTACTTTAAATTGGAAATTAAAATTAAACAACCGGTATCTATCCATATACGTAATTCTAAAAGATGTAACTCGACGTCACAGTGTCGCATTACCTCCAAAAATCAATGTTTAGCGCAAATTTTTCATTTAAAAAACAACGAACCATCTTATCACTTATCAGAAACCTTCCCAACCAAATAATCCTCTTCTTGACCTTTACCCTTATTGCCATTTAAAAAAAAGCATTCCAAATAGCTCAGCTAGACGCCTAATAAAACATATATTTTCAATATACATTCGCTGTATATCCTTATCTCCAATATACGTTCTTTCAAAACCATTGTAAACACCGAGGACTGGCAGCTACAGCAGCGGCGGCGGGGGTTGTTTTCTAATCTTTATCTTTAAGCCTAAAAGATAAGAGTACGTATTTCACATCCCTGGGTAACCCAGCAGACGCAGGCTCGAGAAACCAATGGAGAAAAGGGGCCTGGATTCAGGCAAAAACCATGCGGGAAATTTGGGTTGAGTTCCCTTGGTAAAACGAAAACCCCTCCAACAGAAACCCAGAAATACACAGAAATAGTAGAAAGGGGAAAGATAGAGGAGACTCACCACTGTTATGATCTTGGCTAGAACTTCGCAGATGCGAAGGCGACAAAGACCGCGTACTTCCGCGGGAATCCGAACCCAAACTAGCCATGCTACGACGCTTCAACATGACGCTCTGTATTTATATCTTCAAATGTTTTTCACAATACAAACGACGGTACATAAATGCAACCTTCGAAAGGTCTTACTTAACCCTAGTTCACTTTTCCGCCCTACTTCCTACCTCGGGGTGGGCAAGGAAGGTATCGGGGACTCTGCGTCAAAAACAGGAAGGCCACAGCCCACGAAACTTTCTAATTAAGCTCTTGGTATCTCATTATTACCGCACAACAAACGCTTAATAAAATTTCTTTCTCAAAACACACGGCACTTGGGAATCAAGTTGAAGTTCAAAGACAAACAACAACCAGCATAACATTCGAGGTTGGTTCTTGGATAAAAAAGAAATAGAATCAAGTCCAAAAGACCAAAATCGAGTCGAGAACGGCGCACGCGAGAAAAGACGCGACCCGCCGTAGCAACGCGCCAAAATTTTCTAAAGGTTCCTATTTCCTAAAAGGCGATTGTAGCGCCCCCCTAGCTGTCTCTCTGCTCTAACTCCTCCAAATCCTGGACTGCTAAAATCTATCTCTCCTATCCCTCTCTCTCTTCTCGTCGTAGTCAAGGTTAGTAAATCTGGTTAGGACATGGCGTTTGGCGTCGAAATGGTGAAGGCAGTATACAGAAACCATAATATCAAGGGAAAAGGCACGAGCCAGCCTATAGGAACATCATACTGGGCACCATCTCGACTGTTATATCTATTTACCTTTGATAATACTGCCTCCCGCGTGTAATTAACTCGGACACGAGGGAAATACCATAAGAGGGCGACGTCCCGTTTAAGTAATAAATGGAATAGTCTATTATAAGGTGCAATAACATCGTTACTCTCGTGTCTTATCCAGATTCAAGAAACCTTGTAAGTATATAGCGTGGCTTAACATTATTATTGGTATTCTCGAAGGAAAGGCGAACCGAGAATCAGGGTAGGAGGTGGGGGAGGGGGAACTTTGGAAGATTCGAGCCCAGGGCTAGGCTAGCTAGGGTTCTACTACGTCATTTCCTTTTCGTCGATAAAAAAAACCGTCAGCCTGGGAAAAAAGCCGCGCTAGACTGAATAAAAGGGGGGCAAAAAGAGGGGTGGAAGGATAGAATGATAGACCAACTATGGGTGTTGTAGAAAAAAATACGGAAAGAGAAGTGCAAAGCCAAAGCCAACCAGACGACTGTACACACACACTCTCCCAAAAATTGTATGTATCAGACAACTGTTAGTTAAGAAGGGGTCGGACACGTTTTTTAGGAAACACCCGTGTGATCTAACAACGGGAAATGAGACACTAGAGAGAACCCAAGAAGGTGACCTACCCCGCCCCGTGATATTTGCTTCACTTCTGGAATTAATGAAATTGTCTATGAACACCAATGTTTAAAAACAATTTCAAAGCATACCATGTCCGGCATTGCGTCAAAACTGCCAATTGTCCAACACCTTGAGGTTTAGGGGGACGAATTTAATAATTTATATAGTATAGAGAACCGTCGGGGTGGGAAACAGACCCATTTTTATTATCATTCGTCTACTAAAGGACTAATTACCTTACCTATTCCAGGAGGCTACATACAGCTGTGTATTGTATGTATATCAATGGGAAAATATTGATATGTATATAATAAGGGGAAGATAATGTCTATGAGTCTATGATAAAGGGCCCGGCCCAATGGCAAACCAAACCTGCCTCTAGCTGCAGGGTGCAGAGGGGTTTTTGGGTGAATATTTGAGTGGTGTATAGTAGATAGACTGTTAAAGCAGATGTTGACCCTGCTTATACAACAGTAGGGAGGGGGGGGAGACAAAGTATAGATAAATATATTGCATTTTATAACGTTTTAAAAAACCACTCCTATTCCAACAGAGTCATCCCTATATCAATTTCAGCAAATTCAATTTAGTATATTTCGTAATACCTTTAAAATTATTATATAAGGGGTCATCTATAAAACACGAATTATCATTATATCGGTAATATACTTACCCTCCCTTTTTGACACACCCTGTATATAGGACCGCGTCCCATTTTTAACCATAATTTAACTCAAATATATTTAAAATAAAAACAAATACATCACAAGCTTCAATCTACATCTTTCAAACAAATAAATAAATAAACGGTGAGAAATAAAAACAAAATGAGGGTGCGATATTAATCCTAATAAACACTAAAATAATATATAGGGTAACGTTACCAAAATAAACCTATTTTTGGATATATAAATACATACTTAGCACCTTAATAAAACATCCCTAAAAATAAAATAACAACCATAGTAAATATATACTGTATTAAAATATCACAATGCGCTAAGAGACTATAGTATTTTGTGGCCTTTTAAATAACGATATTAAAACCGTATTACACAAACACCATACGAAGGAGCTGAGAGAGATATAAAAAGAAAACACCATTATCTGTTTTCACCATCCCGAATTAGGTTTTCTTTACGTCCCCGTTAAAACAAAAACATACAAAACATTGAACACACCCTCCGTTTATAACGAAATGGCAGTTAATAGCCTTATCAGTACGAAAATCCAGTAAAGAAAACCACACCGTTGCCCTATCACTAGGCCAAAAGATGAATTCAAGTAGGTTATGGCTAAGCGTTAGGTCTAAAGGGTTAGTAACGCGATATACGTGTAGTACCAGAGGTTGGTTGTTCAGAGTTAACGACGATATCTAACTTCGCGTGTCTGTAACCCTTTAGACATGAATTTGGTTTAAGAAAAAAACTAAAAATTAGGCCTTTTATGTTGAATATTTTGTTCTAACCTATTCCGATAAATAGTCGTGATATCGCGAATGGTATTACTATTTAAGCATCCTGTTTGTGTTGGAAAATGAAAACCGTGCATGCTTTCCATAATATAACCAAACATCCATACGGTTTTTAACGATGATGGTGGAAGGAAGGGAGGGAGAGGAATTTGACCCCCCGACGTTTGGGGTCACATCGTGAAACCTACGCTTAGTGTAAGGGATAAAACCTTGGATAAACTAGGATTTGAGGGGAGAAGATATCACCTGCCGTTTCCCAGAAGCCGCGCAAACCCGCGAGGTGCCGGTCACTCCTCTAATCTTTACAAACCCTGGCTCGATATTACAAAGATTCCCAAGGAAATTTTCCCTTACTTTCCCTGATACGTGGTCTAGTCAAATGAACTTTGGTTTAAAAATCATAATAACCAAGACTAAATCCATATCTTTCGCGTTATACCATTTAATAACTTGATATAAATAATAATAATTGTTCTAGAGAGTGATTCACCCCTCGATATAAGTTCAGCAGACTAGAGAAATACAAACATATTTTCTTCCTGCTAGCAGGATATACCTATAATGTATAATATCAGCAGCAACAGTACTGAGTTAGAATAAACTCTGTTGTTCCGTAAATAGCGTTAATTGGATGAAAAAGATATTATAATAAGAGTGACGTAGGTCTGTCTAGTTGGGGATAAAAAGAAGCGGCTCTCGGTGTTAAAAGGCGTTTGACCTCAGACTCAGGCCGAAGGAAGATTTCTTTCAAGTCAAAAAACTCTTTAAAAATTCTTCTAAAAGGTAAGTACAGGATAACAAAATAAACTTAATCTGTTGTAGACGTGGTACACAACTATTCCACCCTTTTAACAAGGTGTTGAGAGCTACGGAGCAACAATAGGGTTTTTAATTTTTCCTTCATCTTCTTGAATTAAATTTCAATGTAATAGTATTAAAAGGCAACGATGCGAGTCTGAACAAGATAGATGGCTTAACTTGATTTCTATAACTTAAAAAAAAAATAATAAATGAAGAGTACCTACAGCCTAAAATATTATTTAAATTAATTCAGTTTTCTTACAGAAATTCAGGGTTTTTTTTCTAAGGCTAAAGAACCTTTGCAGAAATTTATTAAATAAATTTTTAAATTGAAACACTTATTATTTCTCGATTTTAAAAATATATTCCCGAATTTTTATCACTTAATATTTAAAAGTTCTTATAATCCTAAATCGATGTTTTTCAGTTCACGGCATGTGAACTCGCAAACGCAGACACACACAATCTTTTAAATTCTAAAAAAATCAACCTAACTCTAAATTATTTTACACGCTAGATGCACACGCAATTTCCATCTTATTTCGATATTAAATATAAATTATTTAAAATGTTTCTTATTATTTACTTTAGAGTTTGTCTGTCTCGACAAAAATAAATAATAAAAAAATACAGAAAATTCTCAAGAAAATTTCAAAGCTCAAGAAGCCAAAAAAATAAGTAAGTAAAAAGGTCGAATTTTAGGCGAGGGCACGTTTCAGTTTGATTACATTTTCTTCTTCTTATTTTCTGTCTGACTTATTTTGATAAAAGAGAATTCGGATCCCGGAAACCTTTTTTTTTTTAATTTTTTTTAAAGAACCACCAAAAACGAAACGAGGGAATAGAATGTTTCTTATAATTTGTTTTTAATAAAAATAAAATATTAAAAAATAAAAAATAAAAAACTTTTCCCTTCAAAATCGCGATTATAAAGTAACAATTTTTTAAACTTTTGAAATTTTCGGTTTTTTGAATAAACCAAACAAATCAATATTAAGATGAACTTTGAACTATTCGCCAGAGATAATTTCTATTTAAAGCATTTAAATTAGGGTAATGCCAAAGAAAAAAGAACGAAATTTGCATAGAAGCCTACACATAAAACGCTTACTTAACTAAATAAATAAATAAATGAAATTTTTATTAACAAAATCAAAAGAAAGATATGTAGGGATCAAACCACAAACTCGGAAACTTAGACAAAAAGCAAAAGCACGTTCCTTATTCCGTGACCACCTATTACTGATAAATTAATTAATAATAAAAACAAAACGGGGTTCGATAATAAATCTTCCGTTTTGGCCTTTTACCAAGAATATCACGGAATACTGGTATTAGCGGGGAGGGTTCTTATATAACGTAACGACAGTGTTTATTTATCTCTAACGACAAGTAAGATAGTGAGACACAAACAGTAGCAAACCCGCCCTCCCCCCAAAAGAAAAGAAACAAAAATACAGGAGATCTTTCTGGATTTTTGCCAAAAACTTTAACAAACAAGACAGACATGTTAGGCTTAGTGAGTTTTCGTTTCCAATCTCGCATTGCGGGTCTTACAGGGGAGTTAAAAGCGCAGGGGTATTTCCTTCTTTCACAGAAAAAAAATATATTGGAAAAACACCAAAAAACTACCTGCCATTTCAAGTATATCTTAGTATATTGAAGCGTACAAGACAAGTTACTTAAGTTAGGCTTCAATACTTTTAAGTAATCAAAATTAACAAACGTACAAAGAAGTCAAAATCATTCACGATATTAACCCTTTAACTCCAAATTAAAAAAGATTCAATAAAACGGAGTCAATTTATGACAGGTATAATGCCCATTACCCTAATGTTTTCTATCCTCTTATCATCACCCTATCCATTACCAAAAAAATGTCAGTAAAAATTGTTAAAATATTGATTCATTTTCAAGAGGGATTCGGAATGAAAACGTCCTTGGAAAATAAAGTATACGACACCCAGTTCAATTCTTTTCACTCCTACATCATACAAAAAACCGACTTATCATAAAAAAGGTTCAAATCGTTTACGCAAAATTCGTCCAAAGAATCGGAAAACGTATAAAGAGGGCGGAGGTCCAAGAGGAGAGGATGATAAAAAAGAGAAATTCCAATAGGGATGCTGCAGCGTGCGAAAGGAATTCTTCTTCTTCTTCTTACTCCGTTTTCCATTAAACAAAATCATCCTTCCGTCCCCTACGATCCCAACATTCGCGAAAGGGACCTACCACCCCCCAAAAAAACATCACCGAGGGAATGAAAGATGATAGATCTGCAGGCTCCTTAATCCCAATACATAAAATATATTTAAAGGGAGAGAGAGAGAGTATATAGATGGAAAGAAGGGAACCCTTCTGTAACGGGAACCAGGCGCAGAAAAGGCCAAGGGATATGCAACGTTATAGGAGAACTGTAGAAAGCACGGTTCAACGGTATCAAGGGTGAGATTGTATTAAGGCGAAAAGAGCTAGCTGCCACAGGATGAGAGACCTTGAGAGCATTTTCAGAGAGAGAATCCGGGGAGAAGGGAGATGATCCGCATTGCAGGAAAGACTACCCGTAGGGATACTACAGAAGGGATGCTAGGGAGAGAGAGAGAGAAATGGTGGATTTCGACACCAAAACTCTACTCCAAGTACAAATAACAATGTTTTCTACGGTCTCTACGTACCTATAAGTCGGACTTAACATTTTCTCATGGTTTCAAATGAAATAGTCTATTGGGGTGCTAAGGAAGGAAATAGCGGAACCCCATTTCGACAGGCGCTCTAAACGCGTTGGGATGAAAAGGGACTACATAAACGGGAGTAATAGCCCAAAACCTAACCATTTTCGTATTTGAAGAGCTGTATATACGTATGCTAAGGAATTAGGGATTTCTGGCGGTTGTTTTACGCGCCCAAACACAGGTACGATAAACGAGGTGAAGATGCCATTAAGGGGTACACGTGCTATAGCTAAAAAAAGGCGGGAAGAAGAAAAAATATCTCGTGGGACCAAAACATATTCAAATTGAAATATTTCTCTACCAAGGTTTTTGACAGAAAGTAAAGAATTACCCTTTGAACCAAAAAATTATTACAGGGTATAAAAACAGTATTAACTTACGTGATTTTTATACTGAAACCATAAGCTCCTGGACTCGCAACAAACACTAACACTAACGACTCTAAGCATATAAACCCATATCAAGCGTCTGCACACTAGCTACTAAGAAATTATGGCCAAACAAACTGGTTCAAATCCCGGCGGAAAAAAAAACAAAAGATTATAGTTCCACTGTGGCCTATTTTTAGTCTAATACTAAAATATCTTCCCCCAAACAGAGAAGCTACCGAGCTAGTCCTCCCAAGAAAAAAAGGAATATATATTTTCTCTCTCTCTCACTCTATTACACAAAAGCGATATACACATGCCGTAACGGATGTGGTCTTATTTAAACTATATAGGTACCGCAAAAACTATACTACCAACTGTTTAAAGAGACAACATAAAAGGTTTCGTTCGTACTTCCTAGTAAGATATATATAAAAAAAAAAATAATAATTTAACCGGTTTCAAATAAAATCGTACCTGAAACTTTGTAACTGTAAAAAAATGCTACCTTTTTATTTTTATTTTTATTTTTAAAAACAGTAGCATTGAAAATAAGGATTTTACGTTTACTGTAATTACGTCAGCTATGCCTAAAAATTTAGTCTATAAAATTAGGCCTATATTATGCAAATTGGACGAGTCAAAAGCATCGATGGGCCAAAATTACCCCAAATATCAAAAAAAAAAAAAACGTTGCTTCCTTATCAGTATTATTATTTCTTTATTTTTTAAAAAAATATTATCGGATATGGATGAATGATTCAGTTTAAAACTTGGCGGTATTTTTGGTATCATTTATTTATTAAAATTTGCCTATTTTTTATATAAATATATCTTTTATTTGGCGATCTGGAAATCCTGAGGGATGTGTTAAGGTTGGCAATGAGATGAGGATACTAAATAATTTGGCCATTAAAAACGGACGCTTACATATTTTCGTGTCCCGTTTGACCCAGAGCCCCGGGGTAGATATTGGCAGGGGTGGAACTGGATGCTGGGCCGGACCGGACCGGGTTCTTGGCTAGCTCATTATTATCATGGGGCGGACAAACGGATGAGAGATATTCAGAATAAAAAAAAAATAAAAAGAAAAACCTCGCAAAATTTCACCTGGGAAATAGTAAATACAACTTATAAAAGGTGGAGTTTTGGCCCACAAAACTTATTTCCGATACTTGTAACATTTTTTTATCTTATTCTCTCTTTTCTTGACACAATTTTCTACATTTTTAACAACGTGTTTAAATAAAAACTTAATGGTTCTTGGTTGGCTCTGCTAAACTTTTACATAGTTTTCAGACTTGGAGTGTTGATACTATATAACACCAGGAAGTCAGATTATTTGGCTAATAAAGTGCGGTACCGAGTAGTCTGGCCTCTTGGAGCCCTGCCCTGGTGTTATATTGACAACCCATAAATACATAGTGGACACTAAAGTAAAGGGGGGGCTCAAGAAGTTTCCATCCCCCCGGTTTCTTAACTCAAAAGATACTGTCGCATCCCTTGCACACGCTGCTTGTATTGTAGACATACATGTATGCACCGTGGCTAATTTATGGCCCACCCTGTCTATTCAACCCTTCACCTGTGGAAAGTTTCTGGAAAATTCGTTCTTGAGAATTTTGGGGGGACGAGCCCCAAAAAAAGGGGGGCTAGAAGAGAAAGACGAGGGAACCGTGGGAACGCTAAGGTATTTTTGGGGGGAAAGTTGTTGTCGCCATCGTGATTCGTGAACTTGAGGCGTAGGCAAAGTTTATCGGAAATAAAGGACTAGGTTTTATGTTTTAAGAGTCGGTTAACCACCATTTTTTCGGTTGGAATCTTAAGCCTAACTATACCTAGGAGTGTTAGAATACCAAGTGTGGTGGATAAATATAAGTGTGGTGTGTAAAAAATAGCAATTGTGGTGTGTAAAAAATAGCAATTGTGGTGTGTTAAAAATAGCAATTGTGGTGTAAAAAATACCAAGTGTAGTGTGTAAAAAAAATACTAAGTGTGGTGTGTAAAAAAAAAACAAATGGAATACTTCGTTATTGGAAACAACGATGGATTTTTAAGAGGTCAGTAAAAAATTTGTCACGGGGCTAATCCGGAACGCGGAATAATTTTTTTTCCCTAAAAATCGGGATTTAATAATCGAGCTCGTGACGATGACCGAATTCCGAGTTTCTCTCGAATAAATCAAATCATCCTTCCGCTACAGAGTAATGGCAAAACCATAACTACAGCTAGTAGAAAACATATCCCGAAAAAAAGAGGGAGTGCCATTAAGGCATAACTATCCTCAGTTAGGAAAAGTTTCGCAACACCATGAGGGGGGGGGGGAGACAAGTTGAAACTTGTTACAGATTACTAGTATAAGCCAGCTTGCGCCAAGGCTTAGAGAAGAATGTGTCAACAAACGTCGCCATTTCTCTCTCTTTTGAGACCCTTATAAAACCACGGAAAAACAAATTGCTCTTTTATAGGCCTAGATAGTGTTGCCATCATCGGAATCGGATTTCTTTAAATTTAAGATTCGGTTTCTTATAACAAATAGAACTCTTAAGAAAATCCCCCCCCCCCCTACCCGAACTGAAGACAAAAAATGAGGCAAGGTTAAAGTAATTACCCCCGAGACTTCTTTATGTTTATGTCTAGGTCTAGGCCAAAAAGGTGTGGTGTCTACTTTGGCTAGCGTCTTAAGTACCTTATCTCGTTTTGACTTCAGCTGGGAATCTGGGATTGGTATGAAACTTAACCAAAGTACTTATGAAAAAAGAGTTCAATCCCCCAGCCCTTCTCTCATATTATTATTATTGCGTATATCATCACACAGCAGCAATCTCTGACCCGAGAAGTTGTACGAACTCAGTCAGGGATCGAATCATTAAGCTTATACCACTAAGTTGCAATAAAAGAGAAAGAGAACTAGACTACAGACCAGGCCCATGACTACAGGGTAGGGGATAGAATAGTGGAGTAGAAAAAAAAACATAATAATAATGGGCGAGTTCTGCTATGGTAGAATGCACGCTCTGATAACGTTTCAATTCATTAAAAAGAAACTAGCTAGGAAGGGGGGAAATACAGCAGTGGCTGTGGGGACAACTTTTTTTAAATATAGTTTCTAAGTGTTTCTTTGACATTGAGTTGTTGTAAGTTCATAAAAATCAGTTTTTGTGTTTTTTGTTTTGAGTAGCCCTAACATAATTCCCAAATTACAATAAAATAGACATAAAATTGGCTAGTACTTACCAAATCTTGCCTTCCATATCCAACTTAAAACCGCGTAGATTTCTTTTCACTCAAGTTAAATTTCAAAGTTTTTTTTTTTTTTTTAAATTTCGTTAATAATTCCACATTAGATTTTTGTTGTCACTATAAGTCCAGACCTGTCACCACCTTGGAGGTCATATGATCAGTAACGACCTTTGGCGGTTGGTTGTGGCTTGGCTACAGTTTATTTAATTTCTTAAGCCTTGGTCATACGTCCACAACATCAATCTGAGACTGAAATCCGTTTAAATTTACATTTAGTACCATAAAATTTATAAATTTTACATTTATTTCTTTGGCGGAAGATATAAACTCGAATACTTACGCAAAAAAACTATAAAATTAGGCCCAAAAACTAATTAATTTGAAGAAAAACTTCCGCGACATACAAAAGCACCTAAACGCGAAGGCGACAGAAAAACTCCGTCCTCTTGATTCTCAAGCGGACTTTGGAAGAAAGAAGAAACTCGGCGGCAAAGATTTTTCATTGTACGCCGATTACTGCGCACATAATGTAGGGATATATCTTTGAATTGACCAATGACGTAGATATCTTGAAAATGGCGCCAATTTCACTTCCCGTTAAATTAAAAACGAAATATAATTATTTACATATTCTTTTAATCATGTTTTTGAATGGCATGGCTTTTTGTTTTACGCTACTCGGAACTAATTAGCCTGTTTTAAACGATACAAGAATATATATTGAACAATCACGCCTTAAATTTATATCCACTTAAAGGCCGGATTTTCTGCTAGAGGGTTCTCCTGGTGCAGAAAATGACTCGCGACCGAGTAACAATAGAGAAGCGAGTCGTCTAAAAAATACGGTTCTCCTGGTACAGAAAATCGAGGGATAGGGGTTCTACCGGTGCAGAAAATTGAGATATGGTATAGTCACGTTAAAATTTTGGACCCCCCTTTTCGCCCCTAAACTTGGGCGCCCAATATTTCCTAAAGTACGGTTTTTCGGGACGGGTACAGAAACCCGAGCACTAAACATGCAGCAAAAGTAAACTATAGCTTTGAAGCTCAAGCAATAGCTAATTTAATAATCTTCTAAACCACAAATGCGTTTTGTTGAATACCATGGGGGTTAGTCTCGCCAATTGTTAGCCAAAGCAACACCAAACTGTCAAGAAAGAAGTGTACTTTTGAGCAGAGGTATAGAATCTGAATTCAGTATAATAAACTAGTCTTTGAAAACCTTAAATGCCATTGAGTGAGGGCTATGGCTATATCACTATGTTGAGAAAATTTTTAAAAGAATTGTAGGCACATGCAACCCATAAGATAAACTTGAGGATTTTTGCCTACAGGAGTGAGAAAATTAATTCTGCACTTCATTGCAATTGTTTAAAAAAGTACATTTTAAATTAAAAAATAGAAGAAATTTTTTAATCAATCGGCTATATAGATTTGGATTCAGCGGAGTATTTTCTTTCAAAATCATATTTTTCCATCTCAGTTTTAAAATAAAGGGAAAGAGTTTTAGTAACATCCGAACTAGCACATTCGTGTAAGTAGTTTTTTTCTGAACCATCTAGCGTTAGTTGGTTTCATGAACATTCCATGGCAAAGTCTTATACGAAACAGTTTCTAATGAAACGATGGAGCACTATACTAAAATATTTCGAACCAATATCGTTAAAGCCGTACATTTGGGTAAAACTTCTAGTTTTACTGTTAAAAATCTCCCTCTCCCAGAGAGCTATATGGTTTCTAGAAACGTTTGGACATCCCAAAGAAATACTCTATTATGTGACTCTAAGGGTAAGCAAATTTTCTGGTGTCTACATATTCTTAAAACTCCCCAACCCCTGAGGGGGTTGTACTAGTAAAGGTGAAAATCATCACTATACTCCCGAGAATATAGAAAAACTATCCAACTTCTTCAAGTCACGAGGTTTCACTTCTGTTAAAAATCTACCTTC
Organism: Phalangium opilio; assembly: GCF_054372755.1. NCBI lineage: Eukaryota > Metazoa > Arthropoda > Arachnida > Opiliones > Phalangiidae > Phalangium > Phalangium opilio. Next base: position 16,313,178 of record NW_028324182.1, read on the forward strand.
CAAATATCCAGTTCGAAGAAGTAGTAAAGTCAATGTTGTAAATTTTAAGAATATAACGGGACTTTAGAGGTTACCGCCCCCTTTTCGGAGAGTTGTTCTGCCAAGGCTACTGAGCGCGTTCGACGACAGGGAATGTCAGCCACTAACTAAAGGCCGCCGACAGGTTATGGCGGCGCTCACAGAAATACCTCTCGTAAATCCCGTATATATAACAAGGACTGCGCCAAGCTCGGGACCCATTTAGTGGTATTTCTAGAAGATTTTTGTCATTGCACTGAAAGAGCATCTCCCAAAAATTTCTGGGGTCCCCGCTACGAACAATTGTAGAAACCCATTAGCGACCGTGCCATATTACTTTAAACCCCCGCGGGCGGTACCGATACTGTTTTGACCCATTACTGTCACCCTCCTTTTTTACCTCGACAACTTTTCCCCGTATATCTTTTGTAATGAACGTATAGATTATAGGGAGCTACAGTGCGAGAGAAAAGCCATGTGACGTGACGTCATTTCTGGGGTCTTAAATTGTATTGCCAAAGCTGATGACTTCCAATATGGTTGCCAGAGCCAAGGTAAGAGATAAGAGGGTGTGACGTCACGACAATATTCCTAGTAGCACTCTACTGGCTTTCTGTTCTTAGACCTTTGGCACGGGTAAAATTTCAACTGACTTTCTTGTTCTTCGCGAAGTGGTCTCACAAAACTTAGGACTGCTGAACAGATTACTTTGAAAATGAATTCCAAAGTGTATGTATATGTTTATTGCTCGGGTTTCTGTACCCGTCCCGAAGAACCGTACTTTAGGAAATATTGGGCGCCCAAGTTTAGGGGCGAAAAGGGGGGTCCAAAATTTTAACGTGACTATACCATATCTCAATTTTCTGCACCGGTAGAACCCCTATCCCTCGATTTTCTGTACCAGGAGAACCGTATTTTTTAGACGACTCGCTTCTCTATTGTTACTCGGTCGCGAGTCATTTTCTGCACCAGGAGAACCCTCTAGCAGAAAATCCGGCCTTTAATGTTTCTTTTATATTGTATACTTTTATTTTCCCGCCTTTTCGTTTCTGAAATAAATAATTTTTCCAAGTTAAATTAATTATATTAAAAGTTAAGCCTCTTATTGCTTTCTATTCATACTTCGAAGATAACAATGAAATCTTTGAATTAAATTTAAAATAAACTAAACTAAACTAAACTAAGTGAAATAAATTTAGCGTTTTGAAAGTTCGGCACATAGGTTTTTTTACACTAAATTTAATTAATTCCAATCAATATTATAAAGAATTCTTTCCGTTTTTTCCTTTCAAATTAATTTTACATTATTATACCATGAGGCCATTTACAATTATACATTACTCTAGTAATAGTCATACACATTTTTAGCGTATAAGAAACGAAACACAAGTTGTTCGTTAACTTAAAATAAAAATTAGATTTTTCCAGAAATATGAGCAAATGAAATTAAACATTCATATAAATGCAAATTAACATTACTATTTACATCGAATTAGATAGAGACAGAGGAAAGAAAGACTAAATGATACAAAATGGAGGATATTTAGTGACCATCTTCCTGATATGTCTAAAACTTACGTCACTGTCAACAAAATTTACCTTGAACATTTTCTCGTACGGCCCCAATATTTAAAATAATCTATTATAATAATAAACTGAAATTAGAAAATTTACGATTTCTGGTTAAATTTTGAACTTCACTAAATGCAATTTAGTAATTTAGTTATTTTAGTAATCGTGTAGGTAGTTAGTTAATTAATTCTTTTGCCTAATCCCTTTTAAGAGTGAAAACCTATTCTATTTTCGAGTTATTTTTGATAGTTTCTAATTATTTATCAGTGAAAGCGATATTCGATTGACCTATTAGACCTAATTCAATCTCGTTTCCATAGTTCTTAACGAAATTACCGAAATTAAAACGTAAATTATTAAAACCAAAAAACGGATTTATGGGATAAGAACGTCGGAGTTAGCGAATTCACTCCCCATCCTCGCGTACTTTATTGAGAAACTTCGTCTGCTTATATTTTGACTCCACCCACAAATTCTGTATATAGCTACTTCTAGAGATCGAATTTGTGGGTGGAGTCAAAATATAAGCAGACGAAGTTTCTCAATAAAGTATGCGAGGTTAAAACTTATAAACGGTTTTTATAATGAATAATTTGGCCAACTTGAATTTACTACTTTACCTTTAGGTTCCAAAATCTCTCAAGATTTTTATTCAAATCAGAAAAATAATCCTCGCAAACTCAATTTATTTTAAGTTTTTAGATTGCCTTTAATAACTTTTAATTGGTCATATGACATATCACAAGGCATTTCTGGCTAAATTAGGCAACGTACGTCGTTACATTACGTTATGTTACGTTACGTTACGCAAGGTTTTAAATTAATTTACTATAGATTCTGGAACCAAAGGTAGTTATTAATAATAGTAATAATAATTAAAAATATATATTAAACTTATAACCGAATAAGTAAGTAAGTAAGTAAGAAATAAGTCATTGAGAAATTTTGTGCCATCAATTTTAGTGTGTAGACATATACCTCTAAATTCTACCTAATTAATATATATTTCGTATAATATATATATATATATATATATTTATTTATCCTATATTATATATATATTTTTTTTCTTCTTATATTTATATAATATATACACACTTTCATCAAAAAATGTATACTTTTCTCGCGCTCTATTATTCATTTTTTTCTCTTTACATTTACAATTTATTCTATTTTTAATTATTTTTTCGCCCTCACTCTTCTAGTTTAGTTTTGGTTTTACTTTTGGTTCCGTTTTTTAAAAAATAAATGAGAGAGAGTCGTTATTATATTAATGGATGATGATTTGATGATTTTGGATGAAAAACCGGTGAATTTAAACGATTATCAACGAAGAAAAAAAAATAAACAAATTAGACCAAAAATAGACCTAAATTTATGTACAATGAGCAAAGAATGTTGAATAACTTGAACTTGGGGGAAAAAAAAATTAAATCTCGCGTATATATATATATATATATATATATATATATATATATAATTTTTCAATTTTGGAAAAGACCAATTTTTCTTAATTTATTTATTTATTTAACAAAATAAAAGAATCACAGGTTTAAACTGGCCACGTCAACATATTCCATATTTTTTTGTTTATTTTTAATTTAAACATTTACGCTGACTAGTTCAATTCAATTCAATTCAATTCAATTCAATTTGGAAAAACAAAATAATTAAAAAGAAATAATAATTAATATTATAATATTTATTTAGTATTATTTAAATTAAATAACTATGCTATTTAATTTCATTTAACTTACCTTTAATCCGTGAACATAAAAAAAAGAGATAAACTTTTATCTCAACTAGGACTCTAGGAGGCTATGTTCAAAATCCCTTTTGTTTTTCAGCACTCGTTTGTTTGTTTGTTAATTAATTAATTTTATATATATTTTAATATTTACAAGTAAACAACAGATTATACGTCGTTTTATAGTGCGATTAGTTAAGAGATTCAGTTTGTTTTGTTTTAAATTGTTTGCCTAAATGTTTATCTTCCTCTAAAAATGTATTATTTAATTTAACTAATATATAAGTTCATTTTCCTTTTTAATTAATTATTTCTTTAATTAATTAATTAACTAAATATTCATGCAAGAGACGAGTTCCTGACATAACTGACTATACTGAGAACTATCTCCGGATATCCGTCTCATTTTTAGACTTCTATCTTGGGGTCGGGGTCCGTCGCAAACTTCTAATTCAATTTGAATCCCAGTCGGATGTTCGAAAGCTAACAAACCTCTTTCGGAAGGTTGAAGCATAAGCGACATTTTCGTCCCTAATTTTTGTTGAATATCTAACAAAATATCTCTATTGCACATGGAAAATTGGGCGTTGGTGCTCGGGAAAGCCATTCTTAAGCTTCCACTAGGGGTTTTTTGCAACTCGGTAGTCGCCGCTGGTACGTAAGTTCCGTAACGATAACCACCACCACCACCGCCGCCTCCTAAAGTAGACGGGTCACTTTGAGAAGTCTTTTGATTCAGTTTCATAATCAGTTCTTCCTCGCTATTGGTTAATAACTGAGGGAAACTGTGTCCGGGTGGAGGAAAAGTTTGTCTAAGGTGTTCCGCCTGAATATAAGAATCTCTAGTGGAGTGAAAAGTAGTCCACCTAGGTAGCTGTTTGGCAGTACGATGAGGGGATCCCGGTAAGGAACTAGGAGGGGTATAAACGACCCTCTGCTGCTGTTCTTCGCCGCACTCTTGATTAGGAGTCACGCCGTATCCCTCTCCGAAAAACCCGGGAAAAGATCGTTGGATACCGTTATTCCCGTTTCCTTTATGTAATAACGTTTCCACCACAAATGGTTGTGGAGGAGTGACGTAAGCGATGTCCACATCCGAAAAGGCCGGTGGAGGAGGAACGCAAATAGGAGGTGGTTCGTATCCAGTCGGGGATAAGGTATTAGAATTATCGGGGTACATGTTCATGGGGGAGACGCTAATCTCGCCCGTTTCGTCAGTGATACTTATTTGAGGAGGATAACTTTGTTGGGTCATCAAGGATGGAAAAATGGGAACTATGGGATGGGTCAAAACCGACTGATTGGCCGCCAATAATGGCGCCAGAATGCTACCATCCGCACTGGTAAGTTCCGTCACGTCTTCCCGTATCATACCAAGATTTTGGAAGGTGGGTGGAGGGCTATTACGATGATGTTGAGTCGAGACTAGAGACTGTAATCTTGGAAAAACGGCAGTTGGGGGAAGATGAGTCGGTGATTCCGGAAAAGCGGGTGGAGGAGACGTTCTTTGTTGAGGCGATGAAACCCCACCACCACCACCACCACCAGTTTTGCAATAAGGAGGAGATATTCCACCCGCCGTTGATAATTCTTGTTGATAAAGATTACTGGGAGGTGAATTACACCCTTGGTTTGGAGGAGCTCTTTGATAAGATTGCAACATAACTTCGTGTCCTGAAAAGCCAACTGGACTTCCTCTCCTTTGTTGCAAGTGTAACTTTTGAAGATGATGGGCCAAGTACCCGGCCGAGGCGGAATTAGTACCACCACCACCAGAATTGACCACTGGTGTTTGATGAATGGGTGAACCCGCGATTGAGGGTGGGGAAGAGGCTGAAGTGGTAGTCAAATTGGACCCGGGATGAAGATGTCCACCAGTTCCATTTCCCCCATTACCTCCGCCGCAACCCCCCATAGATTGAAGATGGAGAGAATGACGCCTTTGCATTTCTGCCAACATCTGGGCGTCTAATATACCCGATACGCTATGCTTTTGCTGTTAAAATAAAACACAAACCCACAGGCAAGAACTCCGTCAATAAATTGTTCCCCATTCTGATCTACTACGATAAGAGTTTAATTTAAGTAATAAAAATTTACTTGAAGTTGATGATATTCTTGTTGAAGAGCTTTAACGGTAACCGCGTGATGTTCGGCGCTCCCCACACCCCCCAGATTCATATTTTGGGCGTAAAAGTTCTCCAATTGGGTTCTGTAAGGCGGTACAGTTGTACTACCATCACTGGCGCGTCTAACTGGCGAGAACCTCTCGGTTGGCGTGTGCAAAGGACTAAGGTCCTTAAAGCATTCTCGTCCAGCAGCCACAAACGTCGTGACTTTAATAAATGAAAAGGTTCAAACAATGTCAATACCCTCCCTCAATCTCTTTAACCATGTACTTGAAAACTTGAGTTAAAATGAGAGCGAAATCGGGTAAAAACGAGAGCGAAATCGGGTAAAAACGAGAGCGAAATCGGGTAAAAACGAAAGCGAAATCGGGTAAAAACGAGAGCGAAATCGGGTAAAAACGAGAGCGAAATCGGGTAAAAACGAGAGCGAAATCGGGTAAAAACGAGAGCGAAATCGGGTAAAAACGAGAGCGAAATCGGGTAAAAACGAGAGCGAAATCGGGTAAAAACGAGAGCGAAATCGGGTAAAAACGAGAGCGAAATCGGGTAAAAACGAGAGCGAAATCGGGTAAAAACGAGAGCGAAATCGGGTAAAAACGAGAGCGAAATCGGGTAAAAACGAGAGCGAAATCGGGTAAAAACGAGAGCGAAATCGGGTAAAAACGAGAACGAAATCGGGTAAAAACGAGAGCGAAATCGGGTAAAAACGAGAGCGAAATCGGGTAAAAACGAGAGCGAAATCGGGTAAAAACGAGAGCGAAATCGGGTAAAAACGAGAGCGAAATCGGGTAAAAACGAGAGCGAAATCGGGTAAAAACGAGAGCGAAATCGGGTAAAAACGAGAGCGAAATCGGGTAAAAACGAGAGCGAAATCGGGTAAAAACGAGAGCGAAATCGGGTAAAAACGAGAACGAAATCGGGTAAAAACGAGAGCGAAATCGGGTAAAAACGAGAGCGAAATCGGGTAAAAACGAGAGCGAAATCGGGTAAAAACGAGAGCGAAATCGGGTAAAAACGAGAGCGAAATCGGGTAAAAACGAGAGCGAAATCGGGTAAAAACGAGAGCGAAATCGGGTAAAAACGAGAGCGAAATCGGGTAAAAACGAGAGCGAAATCGGGTAAAAACGAGAGCGAAATCGGGTAAAAACGAGAGCGAAATCGGGTAAAAACGAGAGCGAAATCGGGTAAAAACGAGAGCGAAATCGGGTAAAAACGAGAGCGAAATCGGGTAAAAACGAGAGCGAAATCGGGTAAAAACGAGAGCGAAATCGGGTAAAAACGAGAGCGAAATCGGGTAAAAACGAGAGCGAAATCGGGTAAAAACGAGAGCGAAATCGGGTAAAAACGAGAGCGAAATCGGGTAAAAATGAGAGCGAAATCGGGTAAAAATGAGAGCAATTACTTGGCTGTTTCTCCATAACAGTAAGAAGTCCAGTTCTACGTTGTTTAACGGGTTGTTGAGTGGCTTTCCATTGAACTTCTTGTACTTCTTCGGCATTAGTCATGGCCAACGTATGCCTCTTACTAATACCACGCGTCATGAGGTACCTTTATTTAATTACAACGACTTAATAATTTAAAAAACAACCCCCCTACACGATCCATCCTTCAAAATGAACTAAAATGATTGATAAATAAGAGACGAAATCACATTACCTATTTATCACATTAGAACTTTCCGTTTCATCCCTTTCGTTGCTTTCATCTTCCTGAACCGTTAAAGTTTGAAGACCTTGAAGATATGTCGGACTTCCAGGAGACAACTTAAGAAACAAACGCGAGTATTTGCATTTATTAACTTGGAAGTCTCGAATCACTCTCATTTAAATTTAAACGCTTAAAACATGATCGCAAAGTAAATAACTTACATGAAGGCCAACGGGAGAAATGGAAATTCTTTCTTTGCTGGTTGGCTGACTAAGCTGCCTTGAACCAACTGTCGTTGGAAAAATAGTTGAATATTAGCCCCTCCATCGGAAGCCCTTCTTCCAAGACCACCAACTTAATTAAAAATTGCCAAGAATAACAATAAGAACATAAATCTCGGCAACAACTGCAAATCAAAGCGATCAATCAATTAATTATTGTTGACTTACCAGCGCCCATAACTTGAGGTGGTTTAAGCAAATGTTGGTCCTTGACAGAAAAGTTTTGAAGAGGTTGATTTTGAACTTGCGGAATGTTTGCGCCAAATTCGTATTTGGCAATGCACCCAACGGCAATGTATTCGGGTTAACATTGGCAATAGGTTGAAATTGATAACAATTTTGTTTGTTACAAACTGAACCGTCGTAAGTGGTGGCTGGATCACTAATATGTTCTCTCCTTGAATCTCCGGGTCCGACAGTATGCCTTCGAATTACTTGGTAGCGAGAGACTGTTTCCGGATGAGGAGCCGATGGA